>NW_026061333.1:220000-247500 GCF_024217435.2 Syngnathus scovelli
TAACCAGGCCCGACCCTGCTTAGCCTCCGAGGTCGGACGAGAGCGGGCGCTCTCAGGGTAGTATTGCCGTAAGCCGTGAGACCGCTCAGAATTTTTCATTTTATAGACACAATCGCCCCTGAAACCATGCCAAGCAGCGGCGGGACTTGATGGCTGTGGTAAAAGTTTCCTTTCACAATTGACGTGGGAAAAAAAAAAAAAAAAAAGGCTTTCAGCACCTGGTATTCCCGGACGGTCACCCTTCCCTTTTGTTTTTTTTTTGTTTTTTTTACAACCAGGGCCGAAAAAGGCTTTCAGCACCTGGTATTCCCGGACGGTCACCCTTCCCTTTTGTTTTTTTTTTGTTTTTTTTACAACCAGGGCCGAAACAGGCTTTCTTCCAAGGCTTTTGGTGTTTTCTGGAAACATGGCTATCATGAAAAGTTATTGACAGCTTTTTATGCGGTAGCACGAATTTGCCGTTGCGACCTGCATTTTGCTGAATCAAAATAAATGCCTTGAAAAGTTTAAAAACACTTCATGGAAGTCACTTCACTGGTTTCTTTTATATCAAACAAATTGTTTTAGGTTATTCACCTGACATGTTTCGGCGGTTTCTTCCGCCTTCATCAGAGTGTCACAGATGTGATGGTGACGCGTCTTTATCAGCTGATGGATCAACATGTCAGGTGAATAACCTAAAACAATTTGTTTGATATAAAAGAAACCAGTGAAGTGATTAAATAAGGAAAAACAAAATGAACTTAGTACAATTACTTCATGGAAGTGTTGTGTTGGGTTCTTTTACAAGTCAAGCCTGCTGCTTTGAGTTCACAGGGAGCCATGCTCACTGTACATAGTCTGCTCTCTAGCGGTAAAAAATTTAACTACAATGCTGTGGATGTCACCACATAATATAGCTTTCAAACTCGTGTTATAGTTTCAATGTCGGAGTTTAAATTAGGCTTGCTGTTTCCGGATGCCATTCGTGATGGGTGTTGTAAAAAATAGCTTCTTAAACGATTGAAGTGCACATAAGAAAAAGAAAAAGCTTACAGCACCTGGTATTCCCAGGCGGTCTCCCATTCAAGTACTAACCAGGCCCGACCCTGCTTAGCTTCCGAGATCGGACGAGATCGGGCGTTCTCAGGGTAGTATGGCCGTAAGCCGTGAGGTGACCCAACATTTTGCATTTTATAGACACAATCGCCCCTGAAACTAGCGAGCGAGCCAATGAAGCCTTCAAAACTGCTTCGGCACATGGAGACCAAGCATCCTGCATTAAAAGACAAACCTTAACCACTTCGGGTTTCATTGTCTCCGATTACGCCTGGATGGGACCGGCTCGTTTCTGAGAAACAAGCTCGGTGCTCCCAATAACTCAACGTAATGGTGACTTTTATTTTTATGTGGTTTATATTTGTTTTTATGCCAGTCGTATCATTTTATTTAATCGTATTTACCGTATTTGCCGGTGTACAGGTCGACTCGGTGTATAAGTCGACCCCCTAAAATTCGACGGAAATTTACGATTTGATGATATATCTGTCAGGCAGAGGACAAGGCGAAGGACTCGGATGCAGAGTCGTATCTATCTGGGATTTATTCCAGCAAGCACTCAGAGCAAAAGTACAAAACAAAGCGCCTCTTGCGAGGGAAAACACGGGGCGAAAAGTACAAACAAAAGGCGTCGCACTGTGGCGAGTCAAAAGGCTAAAAGTACAAATCAAAACGCCTCTTTCGAGGGAAAACGTGTAGCAAAAGGTACCAACAAAAGGAGTCGCACTGGAACGAGACAAAAAGGCGCTGGAGACCCAGGCACAACCAAAAGCGTCGCTCGGCGGCGAGACAAAAAGGAGAGTTCTTTCAGAGAGTTCGGACATCAAGGAATCGCTGGTGGTCGGGACGAGGCTAGACACACTGGCACAAGACAAGGGGAAGACACGGACTAAATACACACAAACGGGCGGGGACACAGGTGATGACAATTAGTATCGATTACGCGGGTGCACACAATCGGGATCAGGGAAGACAAGACAACCAACACCGAGGAAGGAAACACGAACTGAAACGGAAGGAATGACAAAATAAAACCGGAAGTAAAGTTACGACAATTGACGAGACAAAAAACTGAAAAAATAAACGCGACCGCATGACAGAACCCCCCCCCCCTAGGGCCGGATCCCAGACGGCCCAGGAGCCCCAGGGTGAGCCGCATAGAAGTCCTCAAAAAGTCCCGGGTCCAAAATATAACTAGGCGGCACCCATTGCCGCTCCTCCGGTCCATAACCCTCCCAGTCCACCAGGTACTGCCAGCCCCGGCCTCTTCTGCGCACATCCAATAGTTCTTTGACGGTGTAGGCCGTCCCACCGTCCACAGTCCGCGGAGGCGGAGGGGGCGCCGGATCCGGCACCAACGGGCTGTCCACCACCGGCTTGACCTTCCCAACGTGAAAGGTGGGGTGGACTGCAAGGGACCTGGGCAAGCGTAGACGCACCGCGGCCGGGTGCACGACCTTGGCGATGGGGAACGGACCCACGAAGCGAGGCGCCAGTTTCCTGGAGTCCCCCCGGTGGGGAAGATCCTTGGTGGATAGCCAGACACGTTGACCTCTCTGGTACACGGGCGCCGGACGTCTCCTCCGGTCAGCCATCCGCTTTACCCGGTCCCCCTGTCGGACCAGCGTGGCCCGAGCCGCCGACCAGACGCGATGACAGCGGCGCACCAAGGCGTGGGCCGAAGACACCGTCACCTCCGGCTCACTGTCAGGGAAGACAGGGGGCTGGTAGCCAAACACACACTTGAAGGGGGACATACCTGTAGCCGTGGTGGGCAGGGAGTTGTGGGCATACTCCACCCAGGAGAGGTTCTTGCTCCACGAGGAGGGGTTCTGGGAGACCAGGCAGCGGAGACTTGTCTCCAACTGTTGATTAATACGTTCTGTCTGTCCGTTTGCCTCCGGGTGATAGCCTGACGTGAGACTCACGGTTGCCCCTATGAGCTTGCAAAACTCCCGCCAAAACCTGGATACGAATTGGGGCCCTCTATCGGAAACTATGTCTTTCGGGAACCCATGAACCCGGAATATGTGGTCCATCATCACGGTGGCCGTTCGTTTAGCGGACGGGAGCTTGGGCAAGGCGATAAAATGAGCCATCTTTGAAAATCTATCCACCACTGTGAGTATGGTGGTTCGCCCATGCGAGGTCGGAAGCCCGGTGACGAAGTCCATAGATATCTCCGCCCACGGGCGCGAAGGAATGGGTAGGGGATGCAGCAACCCCATGCGGGCGCCGTGGGCGTTCTTATTCCGGGCGCAGACGGGACAGGCGGCAACGTATTCCTTGACGTCTGCCCTCATGGAGGGCCACCAGAATCGCTGCTGGATTACGAACAGCGTTCGGCGCATGCCCGGATGGCAGGAGAGTCTGGAGGTGTGAGCCCAATGGATGACTTGGGATCGTAATTGAGCAGGGACAAATAGTCGGTTCTCAGGGCAACCACTAGGGGGTGGTTCGTTACCATTGGCCTGCTGTACCCGGCCTTCGATAGGCCAGGTCACGGCTCTAACCAGGCAATGAGAAGGCAGGATAGTCTCAGGCTTCTTAATTTCTGGGTCCGAGTTGAAAACACGGGAGAGGGCGTCAGGCTTGGTGTTCTTGGTTCCCGGTCTGTAGGACAAAGTGAAGTTAAAACGATTGAAAAAAAGTGACCAGCGGGCTTGGCGTGAATTCAGTCTCTTAGCTGACTTAATGTATTCTAAATTTTTATGGTCTGTCCAGACCAAAAAAGGCTGCTGTGCTCCCTCTAACCAATGTCTCCATTCTTCTAATGCCAGCTTGACTGCCAACAGTTCGCGATCCCCCACGTCATAATTCTGTTCGGCGGGCGTCAGCCGTCGAGACAGGAACGCGCACGGATGGAGCTTGTTGTCGCTCTTGGCCCTCTGCGAAAGGATGGCACCTACTCCTTGATTGGAGGCGTCCACCTCCACCACAAACTGCCGCGACGGATCAGGGAGCGTGAGGATGGGAGCGGTGCTGAAACGGTTCTTTAGCTCCTGGAAGGCCGCCTCCGCCTCTGCTGACCAGCGGAAGGGGACTTTAGGAGACGTGAGCGCGTGCAAGGGAGCCGCTGTGGCACTGAAGCCCTTAATGAATCGCCGATAAAAATTGGCAAAGCCCAGGAATTGTTGCACCTTCTTGCGTGAGTCAGGGGTAGGCCATTCCGTTACCGCGCTTACTTTCGCCGGGTCCATCTCTACTTTGCCCGGGGCTACGATGAAGCCGAGAAAAGAAACGGTGCTCTTGTCAAGTCAAGTCAAGTCAAGTCAAGTTTATTTGTATAGCCCTGAATCACAAACAGTCTCAAAGGGCTTCACATAGCCAAAATTGACAATTATTCTCAACGCATCCCCTGATCATAAGCTCCCAAAAGGGCAAGGAAAAACTCAAAAAACCCCTACCAGGGGAAAATGAGAAACCTTGAGAAGGGACCACAGATGGAAGGATCCCCCTTTCAGGATCACCAGGTTATAATGGATGCAGAGAGTACACAAGTAATACATGATATGAAAATCAATGAAAAAAAAAATGGATGTCGGAGGTGTCCTCGATTGTCCTGGCAGTGTCCTCAAGGGGGCCGAGCCGCAGCTCCCCCATCCCGAACTGGTCCCCGAGAATCCAGCCAGCCGCTAACCGCTTTCGAGCCACCTAACCCCCTCCCCAGCCGGGGAGGAGGTGGGCAGAGAGAACAGAACAAACTCCGGCCAAATCGGCCATCACAAGTTAGTTAAAGGCCATCTCATAGAAATGTGTCTTTAAACGTGTCTTAAATGTTTCTACTGAGGTAGTAGTTCTAATATCCATTGGTAGGGCATTCCAAAGCTCTGGAGCCCGAATAGAGAATGCTCTAGACCCTGCAGACATTTTCTTGGCCCTCGGTATAACTAAAAGACTAGCGTTTTGCGAACGAAGGTTACGAGACGGAACATAAGGAACGACTAGGTCGACGAGATATGAAGGCGCTAAGCCATGCAGTGCTTTATAGGTTAGTAGAAGAACCTTGAAGTCACATCTTAAATGGACCGGGAGCCAATGTAATTCGGCTAATATTGGGGTAATGTGATCAAATTTTCTTGACCGTGAGAGCAGCCTCGCAGCGGCATTTTGGACTAACTGTAGACTTTTAATACTGGATTTAGGAAGACCAGAGAACAATACATTACAGTAGTCCAGGCGCGACGTGACGAACGCATGTATAATAGTTTCCGCATCCCCAGTCGAGAGGATAGGACGAATCTTAGCAATATTACGAAGGTGAAAAAACGCAATCCTGGTTATATTCTTAATGTGTTTTTGAAAGGAGAGCGTTTGGTCAAATATTACCCCGAGATTAGTTGCTGTATCACTCTGAGTGATAGTACGGTTATCTATAGTTATAGTGGTTTGCTTAAATAAATGTTGATAACGAGTAGGACCAATTATCAACATCTCAGTTTTATCCGGGTTAAGACGAAGGAAATTGAGAGACATCCATTGCTTAATCTCCGCAAGGCACGCCTCGAGATTACAGCAGTCCTGTGGATCTGTCATCGATAACGGCATATATAATTGGGTGTCATCCGCGTAGCATTGAAAACTAATATTATATTTACGTATTATGCCCCCAAGCGGAATCATATAAATATTAAATAAAATCGGTCCGAGTACCGATCCCTGTGGGACACCACAAGTAACATTATAAAGCTCAGAGGACGTATTACCATGGACCACTCGGTGCGTCCTGCCTGATAGATAGGAATTGAACCAGCTTAGTGCTGACCCTGAGATACCAACACAACTTTTAAGACGCCCTAATAAAATATCGAAGTCTACAGTGTCAAAGGCAGCACTAAGATCAAGTAGTAACAATACAGACGCCGTATTTGAATCCATAGCTATGAGGAGATCATTAGTCACTTTAGCAAGTGCTGTCTCTGTAGAATGATTGGCTCTAAAACCAGACTGAAAAGAGTCATATCGATTATTATCGACCATGTAATCAATAAGCTGCTGTGCTACTACTTTTTCGAGAAGTTTTGCTATGAATGGGAGGTTTGAAACTGGCCTATAATTACTGAGACAGTCCGGGTCAAGATTTGCTCGCTTAAGTAGTGGTTTAATAATAGCGGTTTTAAAGGCCATTGGCACTATCCCAGAGGAAACAGACAGATTGATTATATTTAAGATGGACGGTCCTAAAATTGGAAATAATTCTTTAAGTAGTTTGGCTGGAAGCGGGTCGAGTAAACATGTTGTTTGTTTAGCCGTACTAACCAATTTTGTAAGCATTTCAAGGGACACGCTTTTAAAATTTGAGAGGGTTATTGCATGATCCCCAGCGCTAGTAACCGGCGGAGCGATTGGCATGGTATTCTTGATCTCGTCCCTAATGGACTCAATCTTTTGAGCAAAAAATTTCATAAACTCGTCAGCTGAGTGGAAGGAGCTATCGGGGGTCGGCTGGCGCAGAGTTAGCTTTGCCACTGTATCAAATAAGTATTTAGGATTATTTTTATTAAGATTAATGACTTGCGAAAAATAACGAGTTTTTGCTAAAATAAGCGCATCTTTATATTTCAGGAGGCTGTCCTTCCATGCCTGATGGAAAACCTCAAGTTTGGTTAAACGCCATCTGCGCTCATGCTTTCTACATAATTGTTTAAACGTACGTGTTTCATCTGTGAACCACGGAGTTGGCCATCTACGGCGAGTTTTCAGACGTAGCGGTGCCACAGAGTCGATGGCTTTTAATAATGTCGCATTGAATTCATTTGTAAGATTATCGATAGAGCCACTGTACGCGGGAAACATGGCGGTTGCCGGCGACAGTAACTCAGATAGCGCAGTTGCAGTCATGGAGTTTAAATTACGGCTGCTATAATTCTGATTGCTCTCTTGTCTTTGACAAGGAACTAAAATTTCAAATTTTATTAAAAAATGATCAGACAGAACAGTAGTGTATGGCAGTACTGTTATATTTGAGGTTGCTAGTCCTCGGGATAATACCAGATCTAAGGTATTTCCATTCTTATGCGTTGCTGCCTGTACAGCTTGCGTAAAACCAAACGTATCGATTAAAGTTTGAAATGCCGAAGTCAGTGGTTCCGACGGTGAATTCATGTGGATGTTGAAATCACCCATGATAACTATATTATCTGCATTTGTCACTAGATCAGCCACAACTTCTGAAAATTCATCCAGGAAGCCAGAGTAAGCCCCGGGTGGGCGGTAAATAACAACAAGATAGAATGACGGTAACGCAGTGGATCGCACAATGAGAACTTCAAATGTTTTAAATACGTGAATTGAGCGAGGCCTAAATCTAAGCTCAGAATTTGAGATGAGGGCGACACCCCCACCCTTTTTTCGAGGACGAGCCACATGCGAGCTCACAAAATTTGGAGGCGAGGCCTCGTTAAGTGGCAGCAGTTCATTAGGTTTTAACCAGGTCTCGCAAAGACCAAAAACGTTTAGATTATGTTCCGTGATAAGGTCATTAACGAGAACTGCTTTCGTATGAAGTGATCTAATATTCATAAAACCGAATTTAAGTGTAATTGGTTGATCAGGGTGCGTATCTATCGAAGGATTTTTAAACGGGATGCGAGTAAAATTGTGTTCTCTAGGCCTAATATCACCTCTCAAAAGTTTATTAGGGCGGTGGGATGAAACGACCGTGGGAATTTGATGATGAGTATTTGTTACACATGTGAAGTTATCTAAAACAGGCACCGTTTCATCAGCAAGACCGGTCGGGACGGAGTGATTGGATTTGTCTACTACCCCAGTAGAAAGTGTGTTTATGTGTACTGCAGCACTATTTAAACTGTCGCACTCTAGTCTACACGAGGAGCTATGTGTATGCTGAAAGTCTAGCCTAGCGCTAGTTAACTTTAACTTAACAGACTCCAAACCCATCCTCACAGGAGGTCTAATCACCTGTGCCCTGACCTGCTCTAAAGTGACCTGTCATGAGTGGCTCAAACAGTAATCTATATTCCTAGAAAGAGTGAAGGCGCCTTCACGGTTAGGGTGAAGGCCGTCCTTCCTCAGCAGGTCGGGGCGGCCCCAGAAGGAGGACCAGTTATCTATAAAATACAGTCCCTGCTTTTTACAGAACCCAGCCATCCATCGATTAAGGGAGACTAATCTACTAAACCTCTCATCAGTGCCTCTCCCAGGCAGGGGGCCAGAGACAAATACTCGATGCCGACTCATCTTTCTGGCAAGATCACAAGTCCTCGCTATGTTTTTCTTTGTGATCTCTGACTGTCTCATCCTAACATCATTGGAGCCGACGTGTATCACTATGTCCGAGTAGCTAGTGTTGTTGGAACTACGCTGTTGACTAGGCCTATTGCGAGTCAGCTCCCTAAGATTAGCTTCTATGTCGGGTGCTCTGCCCCCAGGAATACACATTACCGTGGCTGGATTTTTAAGCGTAATGTTGCGGGTAATGGAGTCGCCTATGACCAAAGTGCGAGGGCCAGCAGACCGAGATGACTTTGGACGGCTATGCGTCTTACCTGGCTCATCGCGATTAGCAAGCCGCTTGGGGCTAATGCTAACCGGGCTAGCGGGCTGACTACAGCCCGCGTCTGTGTCCGCCGCAACTACTGTTATCGCACTATTCTGCTCTAACTGGCGGACACGTCCCTCTAGCAGAGACAACCTCTCTAAGAGAAGGGTGCAGTTGGTGCACGAAGCCGTACATACCTCTTGGTCCGCTGCCATACTTTGTGTCCGAAGAGCGACGATCTGTCAGAACAACCCGGAAGCCCTTGTGAAATTCACTTTTCTCGGCCTTTACGTATAGTTGGTGTTCCAGGAGTCGTTGCAACACCGTCTCGACGTGAACCCTATGGGTCTTCAGATCTGGGGAGTAAATCAAAATATCGTCCAAATATACGTACACAAACCGGTCCAAACAGTCTCTCAAAACATCGTTTATCATGGCCTGAAACACAGCGGGAGCATTGGTGAGGCCAAATGGCATGACGCGGTATTCAAAATGTCCTCGATGCGTGTTGAACCCTGTCTTCCATTCGTCCCCTTCCCGGATGCGCACCAGATGGTAGGCGTTGCGCAGATCTAACTTGGTGAACACCCGGGCTTGCTGTAATTGGTCGAACACGGTCGACATCAGTGGGAGCGGATACCGATTCTTGATGGTGATCTGATTGAGGGGACTATAATCAATGCAGGGACGTAGGGTGCCGTCCTTCTTGCCCACGAAAAAGAACCCCGCCCCCGCAGGCGACGACGACGGTCGAATCAGCCCTGCTTGCAAGGAGGAGTCTATATATTCATTCAAGGCTTGCTTCTCAGGTCCCGAGAGAGAATACAGCCTCCCCTTGGGTATCGTCGATCCCGGCAGCAGGTCAATGGCGCAATCATACGGACGGTGGGGAGGCAGAGAGGTAGCCTTGGCCTTGCTGAATACCTCGGCCCATTGGTGGTAACACGCAGGGACCCCGGTTAAGTCTGGGGTTGGCGCGTCTGGAGCGGAAGGCACAGGGCGCGGGTTAGACTTGATACAGGAATCATGACAGTCGGACCCCCATCCCGTTATTTCCCCTGATCCCCAGTCTATAGCGGGGTTGTGGCGTTGAAGCCATGGATACCCGAGAACGAGAGGGTTCATTGGTGAGGTCACGACATGTAGACGTATGTTCTCCTGGTGGAGGCCAATTGACAACGAGACTGGTTCGGTTATGTGAGTTATCTCAAAGAGTGCCTGTCCATTGAGTGCCTTAGCTTTCACGGGAGTGTTCAGTAGCTCAGTCTTTACCCCGCACCGGCGAGCAAATGCCCAGTCTATCAAGCTTTCGTCTGCTCCTGAGTCTATTAATACTTCGAGTTCTATCTCTCTTCCCGACTGGGTGATCCTGCCCTTGGGAAGCACTCGCCCCGGGGACAGAGCCGCCGAGAAGGCGCTTACCTTCAGGGTCCTCCTCACTGGACAGGAGAGAAGGAGGTGTCCGAGCTCGCCGCAGTAGTAGCATCTTCCCTCTCGGCGCCGCCGTAACTTCTCCTCCTCTGTTAACTTGGCTCTGCCCAACTGCATCGGTTCTGGCTCCTGGCGCTGCCGATCCCCGTACGGCCTGGAGTGGTGAGCGTCAGGGCCGGCTACTGGAACGAAGGCGGGAGCGTTGCTGCGTCGGTGCTTTCTCCACTCTTGCAGCCGGTTGTCAGTGCGGATAGCCAGAGCGATGAGGCCGTCGAGGTCGGTGGGAAGATCTAAGGGAATTAGCTGATCTTGGATGGGTCCTGACAGGCCCCGGAGGAAGATGTCATATAGTGCCGCCGCATTCCACCCGCTCGCCGCGGCCAGCGTGCGGAACCGGATGGCGTAGTCTCCGACGGTGTCTTGTCCCTGGTCTATCTGACAGAGTTGGCGAGCCTTGTCTCGGTCAGCGGAAATGGGATCGAACACCGTTCGCAGGGCCTGGATGAAAGCGGGGAGAGAGTGACAGGAGATGGAATCCCTGGCCCATTCCGCGGTGGCCCATGTGCGGGCCCTTCCCGTCAGGTAGGATACCATGTAGGCCACCTTGGAGCGCTCGGTGGGGAATTCTGCTGGGGAACTCTCAAAGTTCATCTCGCATTCTGTAATAAAAGCCCGGCTAAGGCCGGGTTCTCCGGAGTAGCGCTCTGGAGGAGCCAGTCTGGCACTGCCAGTCATGGGACCTCTTGCAAGGGAAGGAACGGGGGAAGCGACGGGTGTACTGGAGGTCGCTGCTGGTCCCGCGTTCAAGAGCGAGAGCACTTCCTGCATTTGCTGACCCAGCTTTGCTACTTGGGTGGCGACCGCTCCTCTGAAATTTTCTTGATTCCTAGCGAGTCCTCGGATCTCTTCTCCCAAGTCGCCCACCTCCCTCTGGTGCTGGGCGAGCAGTGAGGCATGGGAGCGCACTGTGGCGCACAGGTGCTCCGACTCTGCCGAGTCCATGTCTGGCCAGTGTGTACTGTCAGGCAGAGGACAAGGCGAAGGACTCGGATGCAGAGTCGTATCTATCTGGGATTTATTCCAGCAAGCACTCAGAGCAAAAGTACAAAACAAAGCGCCTCTTGCGAGGGAAAACACGGGGCGAAAAGTACAAACAAAAGGCGTCGCACTGTGGCGAGTCAAAAGGCTAAAAGTACAAATCAAAACGCCTCTTTCGAGGGAAAACGTGTAGCAAAAGGTACCAACAAAAGGAGTCGCACTGGAACGAGACAAAAAGGCGCTGGAGACCCAGGCACAACCAAAAGCGTCGCTCGGCGGCGAGACAAAAAGGAGAGTTCTTTCAGAGAGTTCGGACATCAAGGAATCGCTGGTGGTCGGGACGAGGCTAGACACACTGGCACAAGACAAGGGGAAGACACGGACTAAATACACACAAACGGGCGGGGACACAGGTGATGACAATTAGTATCGATTACGCGGGTGCACACAATCGGGATCAGGGAAGACAAGACAACCAACACCGAGGAAGGAAACACGAACTGAAACGGAAGGAATGACAAAATAAAACCGGAAGTAAAGTTACGACAATTGACGAGACAAAAAACTGAAAAAATAAACGCGACCGCATGACAATATCCTTTGTATAAGTCGAGCTCAATTGTTGCATTATATTAAACTTCAAAATTCAATATGCGAAATTTATTGACGAAATGTGTTCAAATTCTGGGAGGCCGTGCGCATGCTGCTGTTTATAAGCACCGCGGAGGAGATCGCGGCCGGCGAGCTCGCGCACGCCGCCCGGCACCAACGGGAGGCCGGAAATAGCTCCAAGCCGAGCGGATCGGCACTTTATAAGCACCGCGGAGGAGATCGCGGCGCCTCATTGGACTTCCAGCCGCCGGCGAGCTCGCGCACCCGCCCGGCACATCCGGGAGGCCGTGCGCACGAGCCAAGTGGCCGAAAATAGCCCCCGCCGAGCGGATCGGCTGTTTATAAGCACCGCGGAGGTGGTCGCGGCGCCTCATTCGACTTCCAGCGGCCGGCGAGCTCGCGCACCCGCCCGGCACATCCGGGAGGCCGTGCGCACAAGCCAAGTGGCCGAAAATAGCCCCCGCCGAGCGGATCGGCTGTTTATAAGCACCGCGGAGGTGGTCGCGGCGCCTCATTCGACTTCCAGCGGCCGGCGAGCTCGCGCACCCGCCCGGCACATCCGGGAGGCCGTGCGCACGAGCCAAGTGGCCGAAAATAGCCCCCGCCGAGCGGATCGGCTGTTTATAAGCACCGCGGAGGTGGTCGCGGCGCCTCATTCGACTTCCAGCGGCCGGCGAGCTCGCGCACCCGCCCGGCACATCCGGGAGGCCGTGCGCACGAGCCAAGTGGCCGAAAATAGCCCCCGCCGAGCGGATCGGCTGTTTATAAGCACCGCGGAGGTGGTCGCGGCGCCTCATTCGACTTCCAGCGGCCGGCGAGCTCGCGCACCCGCCCGGCACATCCGGGAGGCCGTGCGCACGAGCCAAGTGGCCGAAAATAGCCCCCGCCGAGCGGATCGGCTGTTTATAAGCACCGCGGAGGTGGTCGCGGCGCCTCATTCGACTTCCAGCGGCCGGCGAGCTCGCGCACCCGCCCGGCACATCCGGGAGGCCGTGCGCACGAGCCAAGTGGCCGAAAATAGCCCCCGCCGAGCGGATCGGCTGTTTATAAGCACCGCGGAGGTGGTCGCGGCGCCTCATTCGACTTCCAGCGGCCAGCGAGCTCGCGCACCCGCCCGGCACATCCGGGAGGCCGTGCGCACGAGCCAAGTGGCCGAAAATAGCCCCCGCCGAGCGGATCGGCTGTTTATAAGCACCGCGGAGGTGGTCGCGGCGCCTCATTCGACTTCCAGCGGCCGGCGAGCTCGCGCACCCGACCGGCACATCCGGGAGGCCGTGCGCACGAGCCAAGTGGCCGAAAATAGCCCCCGCCGAGCGGATCGGCTGTTTATAAGCACCGCGGAGGTGGTCGCGGCGCCTCATTCGACTTCCGGCGGGCGGCGAGCTCGCGCACCCGCCCGGCACATCCGGGAGGCCGTGCGCACGAGCCAAGTGGCCGAAAATAGCCCCCGCCGAGCGGATCGGCTGTTTATAAGCACCGCGGAGGTGGTCGCGGCGCCTCATTCGACTTCCAGCGGCCGGCGAGCTCGCGCACCCGCCCGGCACATCCGGGAGGCCGTGCGCACGAGCCAAGTGGCCGAAAATAGCCCCCGCCGAGCGGATCGGCTGTTTATAAGCACCGCGGAGGTGGTCGCGGCGCCTCATTCGACTTCCAGCGGCCGGCGAGCTCGCGCACCCGCCCGGCACATCCGGGAGGCCGTGCGCACGAGCCAAGTGGCCGAAAATAGCCCCCGCCGAGCGGATCGGCTGTTTATAAGCACCGCGGAGGTGGTCGCGGCGCCTCATTCGACTTCCAGCGGCCGGCGAGCTCGCGCACCCGCCCGGCATATCCGGGAGGCCGTGCGCACGAGCCAAGTGGCCGAAAATAGCCCCCGCCGAGCGGATCGGCTGTTTATAAGCACCGAGGAGGTGGTCGCGGCGCCTCATTCGACTTCCAGCGGCCGGCGAGCCCGCGCACCCGCCCGGCACATCCGGGAGGCCGTGCGCACGAGCCAAGTGGCCGAAAATAGCCCCCGCCGAGCGGATCGGCTGTTTAT
Organism: Syngnathus scovelli; assembly: GCF_024217435.2. Lineage (NCBI taxonomy): Eukaryota > Metazoa > Chordata > Actinopteri > Syngnathiformes > Syngnathidae > Syngnathus > Syngnathus scovelli. Next base: position 233,659 of record NW_026061333.1, read on the forward strand.
AAGAACCGCGGAGATGGTCGCGGCGCCTCATTCGACTTCCAGCGGCCGGCGAGCTCGCGCACCCGCCCGGCACATCCGGGAGGCCGTGCGCACAAGCCAAGTGGCCGAAAATAGCCCCCGCCGAGCGGATCGGCTGTTTATAAGCACCGCGGAGGTGGTCGCGGCGCCTCATTCGACTTCCAGCGGCCGGCGAGCTCGCGCACCCGCCCGGCACATCCGAGAGGCCGTGCGCACGAGCCAAGTGGCCGAAAATAGCCCCCGCCGAGCGGATCGGCTGTTTATAAGCACCGCGGAGGTGGTCGCGGCGCCTCATTCGACTTCCAGCGGCCGGCGAGCTCGCGCACCCGCCCGGCACATCCGGGAGGCCGTGCGCACGAGCCAAGTGGCCGAAAATAGCCCCCGCCGAGCGGATCGGCTGTTTATAAGCACCGCGGAGGTGGTCGCGGCGCCTCATTCGACTTCCAGCGGCCGGCGAGCTCGCGCACCCGCCCGGCACATCCGGGAGGCCGTGCGCACGAGCCAAGTGGCCGAAAATAGCCCCCGCCGAGCGGATCGGCTGTTTATAAGCACCGCGGAGGTGGTCGCGGCGCCTCATTCGACTTCCAGCGGCCGGCGAGCTCGCGCACCCGCCCGGCACATCCGGGAGGCCGTGCGCACGAGCCAAGTGGCCGAAAATAGCCCCCGCCGAGCGGATCGGCTGTTTATAAGCACCGCGGAGGTGGTCGCGGCGCCTCATTCGACTTCCAGCGGCCGGCGAGATCGCGCACCCGCCCGGCACATCCGGGAGGCCGTGCGCACGAGCCAAGTGGCCGAAAATAGCCCCCGCCGAGCGGATCGGCTGTTTATAAGCACCGCGGAGGTGGTCGCGGCGCCTCATTCGACTTCCAGCGGCCGGCGAGCTCGCGCACCCGCCCGGCACATCCGGGAGGCCGTGCGCACGAGCCAAGTGGCCGAAAATAGCCCCCGCCGAGCGGATCGGCTGTTTATAAGCACCGCGGAGGTGGTCGCGGCGCCTCATTCGACTTCCGGCGGGCGGCGAGCTCGCGCACCCGCCCGGCACATCCGGGAGGCCGTGCACACGAGCCAAGTGGCCGAAAATAGCCCCCGCCGAGCGGATCGGCTGTTTATAAGCACCGCGGAGGTGGTCGCGGCGCCTCATTCGACTTCCAGCGGCCGGCGAGCTCGCGCACCCGCCCGGCACATCCGGGAGGCCGTGCGCACGAGCCAAGTGGCCGAAAATAGCCCCCGCCGAGCGGATCGGCTGTTTATAAGCACCGCGGAGGTGGTCGCGGCGCCTCATTCGACTTACAGCGGTCGGCGAGCTCGCGCACCCGCCCGGCACATCCGGGAGGCCGTGCGCACGAGCCAAGTGGCCGAAAATAGCCCCCGCCGAGCGGATCGGCTGTTTATAAGACCGCGGAGGTGGTCGCGGCGCCTCATTCGACTTCCAGCGGCCGGCGAGCTCGCGCACCCGCCCGGCACATCCGGGAGGCCGTGCGCACGAGCCAAGTGGCCGAAAATAGCCCCCGCCGAGCGGATCGGCTGTTTATAAGCACCGCGGAGGTGGTCGCGGCGCCTCATTCGACTTCCAGCGGCCGGCGAGCTCGCGCACCCGCCCGGCACATCCGGGAGGCCGTGCGCACGAGCCAAGTGGCCGAAAATAGCCCCCGCCGAGCGGATCGGCGGTTTATAAGCACCGCGGAGGTGGTCGCGGCGCCTCATTCGACTTCCAACGGGCTGCGCACTCGTGCACGCCGCCCGGTTCAAATTTTCTAAGTGCAACGCACAATGAGATGCATGAGAAACGGCCTTGGTTACCATCACATTTGAAGCGATGAATACGAAGTTAAATTTTATGACTCGGTGTATAAGTCGAGGTCGATTTTTTTCGGTCGATTTTGGATCGAAAAAGGTCGACCAATACACCGGCAAATACGGTATATATACTTATTATAAATGTAGTATTTATTTATATTGATTTATTGTTTATTTATATATATAAAGGCAGGTCCGCAAAAATATTTCTGACGCGTAGCCGGTCCGTGGCGCAAGAAAGGTTGGGGACCACTAGTCTAAAAGAATCTGGCCGTAACTGGAATAGGGTTCTACGCGAATGCCCAACGGAAAAGTGAAGTGCACAAAACCTGCATTTGGCTGTATCAAAATAAATGTCATGAAAAAGGTAAAAACACTACATGGAAGCGCAATGTGTTGTGCTGGGTTCTTTTACAAGTAAAGACTGCTGCTTTGAGTTCACAGGGAGCCATGCTCTTTATTCACTGTACATAGAGGTTTTGAACTCGTGTTGTAGTTTCAGTGTCGGAGTTCAAACTAGGCTTGCAGTTTCCGAATGCCATTCGTGATGGGTGTTGTAAAAAGGTCTTGGCTTAAACGATTGAAGTGCACATAAGAAAAAAAAAAAAAAAAAAAAAAAAGAGCTTGAAGTGCACATAAGAAAAAGAAAAAGCTTACAGCACCTGGTATTCCCAGGCAGTCTCCCATCCAAGTACTAACCAGGCCCGACCCTGCTTAGCTTCCGAGATAAGACGAGATCAGGCGTTCTCAGGGTAGTATGGCCGTAAGCCGTGAGGTGACCCAACATTTTGCATTTTATAGACACAATCGCCCCTGAAACTAGCGAGCAAGCCAATGAAGCCTTCAAAACTGCTTCGGCACATGGAGACCAAGCATCCTGCATTAAAAGACAAACCTTAACCACTTCGGGTTTCATTGTCTCCGATTACGCCTGGATGGGACCGGCTCGTTTCTGAGAAACAAGCTCGGTGCTCCCAATAATTCAACGTAATGGTGACTTTTATTTTTATGTGGTTTATATTTGTTTTTATGCCAGTCGTATCATTTTATTTAATCCTATTTATATATATTTATTATAAATGTAGTATTTATTTATATAGATTTATTGTTTATTTATATATATAAAGGCAGGTCCGCAAAAATATTTCTGACGCGTAGCCGGTCCGTGGCGCAAGAAAGTTTGGGGACCACTAGTCTAAAAGAATCTGGCCGTAACTGGAATAGGGTTCTACGCGAATGCCCAACGGAAAAGTGAAGTGCACAAAACCTGCATTTGGCTGTATCAAAATAAATGTCATGAAAAAGGTAAAAACACTACATGGAAGCGCAATGTGTTGTGCTGGGTTCTTTTACAAGTAAAGACTGCTGCTTTGAGTTCACAGGGAGCCATGCTCTTTATTCACTGTACATAGTCTGTCCTCTAGCGGTAAAAACGTGAACTGCAATGCTATGGCTGTCGCCACACAATGTAGGTTTTAAACTCGTGTTGTAGTTTCAGTGTCGGAGTTCAAACTAGGCTTGCAGTTTCCGAATGCCATTCGTGATGGGTGCTGTAAAAAGTTCTTGGCTTAAACGATTGAAGTGCACATAAGAAAAAAAAAAAAAAAAAAAAAGCTTACGGTAACTGGTATTCCCAGGCGGTCTCCCATCCAAGTACTAACCAGGTCCGACCCTGCTTAGCCTCCGAGGTCGGACGAGAGCGGGCGCTCTCAGGGTAGTATTGCCGTAAGCCGTGAAACCGCTCAGAATTTTTCATTTTATAGACACAATCGCCCCTGAAACCATGCCAAGCAGCGGCGGGACTTGATGGCTGTGGTAAAAGTTTCCTTTCACAATTGACGTGGGAAAAAAAAAAAAAAAAAGGCTTTCAGCACCTGGTATTCCCGGACGGTCACCCTTCCCTTTTGTTTTTTTTTTTGTTTTTTTTACAACCAGGGCCGAAACAGGCTTTCTTCCAAGGCTTTTGGTGTTTTCTGGAAACATGGCTATCATGAAAAGTTATTGACAGCTTTTTATGCGGTAGCACGAATTTGCCGTTGCGACCTGCATTTTGCTGAATCAAAATAAATGCCTTGAAAAGTTTAAAAACACTTCATGGAAGTCACTTCACTGGTTTCTTTTATATCAAACAAATTGTTTTAGGTTATTCACCTGACATGTTTCGGCGGTTTCTTCCGCCTTCATCAGAGTGTCACAGATGTGATGGTGACGCGTCTTTATCAGCTGATGGATCAACATGTCAGGTGAATAACCTAAAACAATTTGTTTGATATAAAAGAAACCAGTGAAGTGATTAAATAAGGAAAAACAAAATGAACTTAGTACAATTACTTCATGGAAGTGTTGTGTTGGGTTCTTTTACAAGTCAAGCCTGCTGCTTTGAGTTCACAGGGAGCCATGCTCACTGTACATAGTCTGCTCTCTAGCGGTAAAAAATTTAACTACAATGCTGTGGATGTCACCACATAATATAGCTTTCAAACTCGTGTTATAGTTTCAATGTCGGAGTTTAAATTAGGCTTGCTGTTTCCGGATGCCATTCGTGATGGGTGTTGTAAAAAATAGCTTCTTAAACGATTGAAGTGCACATAAGAAAAAGAAAAAGCTTACAGCACCTGGTATTCCCAGGCGGTCTCCCATCCAAGTACTAACCAGGCCCGACCCTGCTTAGCTTCCGAGATCGGACGAGATCGGGCGTTCTCAGGGTAGTATGGCCGTAAGCCGTGAGGTGACCCAACATTTTGCATTTTATAGACACAATCGCCCCTGAAACTAGCGAGCGAGCCAATGAAGCCTTCAAAACTGCTTCGGCACATGGAGACCAAGCATCCTGCATTAAAAGACAAACCTTAACCACTTCGGGTTTCATTGTCTCCGATTACGCCTGGATGGGACCGGCTCGTTTCTGAGAAACAAGCTCGGTGCTCCCAATAACTCAACGTAATGGTGACTTTTATTTTTATGTGGTTTATATTTGTTTTTATGCCAGTCGTATCATTTTATTTAATCGTATTTACCGTATTTGCCGGTGTACAGGTCGACTCGGTGTATAAGTCGACCCCCTAAAATTCGACGGAAATTTACGATTTGATGATATATCTGTCAGGCAGAGGACAAGGCGAAGGACTCGGATGCAGAGTCGTATCTATCTGGGATTTATTCCAGCAAGCACTCAGAGCAAAAGTACAAAACAAAGCGCCTCTTGCGAGGGAAAACACGGGGCGAAAAGTACAAACAAAAGGCGTCGCACTGTGGCGAGTCAAAAGGCTAAAAGTACAAATCAAAACGCCTCTTTCGAGGGAAAACGTGTAGCAAAAGGTACCAACAAAAGGAGTCGCACTGGAACGAGACAAAAAGGCGCTGGAGACCCAGGCACAACCAAAAGCGTCGCTCGGCGGCGAGACAAAAAGGAGAGTTCTTTCAGAGAGTTCGGACATCAAGGAATCGCTGGTGGTCGGGACGAGGCTAGACACACTGGCACAAGACAAGGGGAAGACACGGACTAAATACACACAAACGGGCGGGGACACAGGTGATGACAATTAGTATCGATTACGCGGGTGCACACAATCGGGATCAGGGAAGACAAGACAACCAACACCGAGGAAGGAAACACGAACTGAAACGGAAGGAATGACAAAATAAAACCGGAAGTAAAGTTACGACAATTGACGAGACAAAAAACTGAAAAAATAAACGCGACCGCATGACAGAACCCCCCCCCCTAGGGCCGGATCCCAGACGGCCCAGGAGCCCCAGGGTGAGCCGCATAGAAGTCCTCAAAAAGTCCCGGGTCCAAAATATAACTAGGCGGCACCCATTGCCGCTCCTCCGGTCCATAACCCTCCCAGTCCACCAGGTACTGCCAGCCCCGGCCTCTTCTGCGCACATCCAATAGTTCTTTGACGGTGTAGGCCGTCCCACCGTCCACAGTCCGCGGAGGCGGAGGGGGCGCCGGATCCGGCACCAACGGGCTGTCCACCACCGGCTTGACCTTCCCAACGTGAAAGGTGGGGTGGACTGCAAGGGACCTGGGCAAGCGTAGACGCACCGCGGCCGGGTGCACGACCTTGGCGATGGGGAACGGACCCACGAAGCGAGGCGCCAGTTTCCTGGAGTCCCCCCGGTGGGGAAGATCCTTGGTGGATAGCCAGACACGTTGACCTCTCTGGTACACGGGCGCCGGACGTCTCCTCCGGTCAGCCATCCGCTTTACCCGGTCCCCCTGTCAGACCAGCGTGGCCCGAGCCGCCGACCAGACGCGATGACAGCGGCGCACCAAGGCGTGGGCCGAAGACACCGTCACCTCCGGCTCACTGTCAGGGAAGACAGGGGGCTGGTAGCCAAACACACACTTGAAGGGGGACATACCTGTAGCCGTGGTGGGCAGGGAGTTGTGGGCATACTCCACCCAGGAGAGGTTCTTGCTCCACGAGGAGGGGTTCTGGGAGACCAGGCAGCGGAGACTTGTCTCCAACTGTTGATTAATACGTTCTGTCTGTCCGTTTGCCTCCGGGTGATAGCCTGACGTGAGACTCACGGTTGCCCCTATGAGCTTGCAAAACTCCCGCCAAAACCTGGATACGAATTGGGGCCCTCTATCGGAAACTATGTCTTTCGGGAACCCATGAACCCGGAATATGTGGTCCATCATCACGGTGGCCGTTCGTTTAGCGGACGGGAGCTTGGGCAAGGCGATAAAATGAGCCATCTTTGAAAATCTATCCACCACTGTGAGTATGGTGGTTCGCCCATGCGAGGTCGGAAGCCCGGTGACAAAGTCCATAGATATCTCCGCCCACGGGCGCGAAGGAATGGGTAGGGGATGCAGCAACCCCATGCGGGCGCCGTGGGCGTTCTTATTCCGGGCGCAGACGGGACAGGCGGCAACGTATTCCTTGACGTCTGCCCTCATGGAGGGCCACCAGAATCGCTGCTGGATTACGAACAGCGTTCGGCGCATGCCCGGATGGCAGGAGAGTCTGGAGGTGTGAGCCCAATGGATGACTTGGGATCGTAATTGAGCAGGGACAAATAGTCGGTTCTCAGGGCAACCACTAGGGGGTGGTTCGTTACCATTGGCCTGCTGTACCCGGCCTTCGATAGGCCAGGTCACGGCTCTAACCAGGCAATGAGAAGGCAGGATAGTCTCAGGCTTCTTAATTTCTGGGTCCGAGTTGAAAACACGGGAGAGGGCGTCAGGCTTGGTGTTCTTGGTTCCCGGTCTGTAGGACAAAGTGAAGTTAAAACGATTGAAAAAAAGTGACCAGCGGGCTTGGCGTGAATTCAGTCTCTTAGCTGACTTAATGTATTCTAAATTTTTATGGTCTGTCCAGACCAAAAAAGGCTGCTGTGCTCCCTCTAACCAATGTCTCCATTCTTCTAATGCCAGCTTGACTGCCAACAGTTCGCGATCCCCCACGTCATAATTCTGTTCGGCGGGCGTCAGCCGTCGAGACAGGAACGCGCACGGATGGAGCTTGTTGTCGCTCTTGGCCCTCTGCGAAAGGATGGCACCTACTCCTTGATTGGAGGCGTCCACCTCCACCACAAACTGCCGCGACGGATCAGGGAGCGTGAGGATGGGAGCGGTGCTGAAACGGTTCTTTAGCTCCTGGAAGGCCGCCTCCGCCTCTGCTGACCAGCGGAAGGGGACTTTAGGAGACGTGAGCGCGTGCAAGGGAGCCGCTGTGGCACTGAAGCCCTTAATGAATCGCCGATAAAAATTGGCAAAGCCCAGGAATTGTTGCACCTTCTTGCGTGAGTCAGGGGTAGGCCATTCCGTTACCGCGCTTACTTTCGCCGGGTCCATCTCTACTTTGCCCGGGGCTACGATGAAGCCGAGAAAAGAAACGGTGCTCTTGTGAAATTCACTTTTCTCGGCCTTTACGTATAGTTGGTGTTCCAGGAGTCGTTGCAACACCGTCTCGACGTGAACCCTATGGGTCTTCAGATCTGGGGAGTAAATCAAAATATCGTCCAAATATACGTACACAAACCGGTCCAAACAGTCTCTCAAAACATCGTTTATCATGGCCTGAAACACAGCGGGAGCATTGGTGAGGCCAAATGGCATGACGCGGTATTCAAAATGTCCTCGATGCGTGTTGAACCCTGTCTTCCATTCGTCCCCTTCCCGGATGCGCACCAGATGGTAGGCGTTGCGCAGATCTAACTTGGTGAACACCCGGGCTTGCTGTAATTGGTCGAACACGGTCGACATCAGTGGGAGCGGATACCGATTCTTGATGGTGATCTGATTGAGGGGACTATAATCAATGCAGGGACGTAGGGTGCCGTCCTTCTTGCCCACGAAAAAGAACCCCGCCCCCGCAGGCGACGACGACGGTCGAATCAGCCCTGCTTGCAAGGAGGAGTCTATATATTCATTCAAGGCTTGCTTCTCAGGTCCCGAGAGAGAATACAGCCTCCCCTTGGGTATCGTCGATCCCGGCAGCAGGTCAATGGCGCAATCATACGGACGGTGGGGAGGCAGAGAGGTAGCCTTGGCCTTGCTGAATACCTCGGCCCATTGGTGGTAACACGCAGGGACCCCGGTTAAGTCTGGGGTTGGCGCGTCTGGAGCGGAAGGCACAGGGCGCGGGTTAGACTTGATACAGGAATCATGACAGTCGGACCCCCATCCCGTTATTTCCCCTGATCCCCAGTCTATAGCGGGGTTGTGGCGTTGAAGCCATGGATACCCGAGAACGAGAGGGTTCATTGGTGAGGTCACGACATGTAGACGTATGTTCTCCTGGTGGAGGCCAATTGACAACGAGACTGGTTCGGTTATGTGAGTTATCTCAAAGAGTGCCTGTCCATTGAGTGCCTTAGCTTTCACGGGAGTGTTCAGTAGCTCAGTCTTTACCCCGCACCGGCGAGCAAATGCCCAGTCTATCAAGCTTTCGTCTGCTCCTGAGTCTATTAATACTTCGAGTTCTATCTCTCTTCCCGACTGGGTGATCCTGCCCTTGGGAAGCACTCGCCCCGGGGACAGAGCCGCCGAGAAGGCGCTTACCTTCAGGGTCCTCCTCACTGGACAGGAGAGAAGGAGGTGTCCGAGCTCGCCGCAGTAGTAGCATCTTCCCTCTCGGCGCCGCCGTAACTTCTCCTCCTCTGTTAACTTGGCTCTGCCCAACTGCATCGGTTCTGGCTCCTGGCGCTGCCGATCCCCGTACGGCCTGGAGTGGTGAGCGTCAGGGCCGGCTACTGGAACGAAGGCGGGAGCGTTGCTGCGTCGGTGCTTTCTCCACTCTTGCAGCCGGTTGTCAGTGCGGATAGCCAGAGCGATGAGGGCGTCGAGGTCGGTGGGAAGATCTAAGGGAATTAGCTGATCTTGGATGGGTCCTGACAGGCCCCGGAGGAAGATGTCATATAGTGCCGCCGCATTCCACCCGCTCGCCGCGGCCAGCGTGCGGAACCGGATGGCGTAGTCTCCGACGGTGTCTTGTCCCTGGTCTATCTGACAGAGTTGGCGAGCCTTGTCTCGGTCAGCGGAAATGGGATCGAACACCGTTCGCAGGGCCTGGATGAAAGCGGGGAGAGAGTGACAGGAGATGGAATCCCTGGCCCATTCCGCGGTGGCCCATGTGCGGGCCCTTCCCGTCAGGTAGGATACCATGTAGGCCACCTTGGAGCGCTCGGTGGGGAATTCTGCTGGGGAACTCTCAAAGTTCATCTCGCATTCTGTAATAAAAGCCCGGCTAAGGCCGGGTTCTCCGGAGTAGCGCTCTGGAGGAGCCAGTCTGGCACTGCCAGTCATGGGACCTCTTGCAAGGGAAGGAACGGGGGAAGCGACGGGTGTACTGGAGGTCGCTGCTGGTCCCGCGTTCAAGAGCGAGAGCACTTCCTGCATTTGCTGACCCAGCTTTGCTACTTGGGTGGCGACCGCTCCTCTGAAATTTTCTTGATTCCTAGCGAGTCCTCGGATCTCTTCTCCCAAGTCGCCCACCTCCCTCTGGTGCTGGGCGAGCAGTGAGGCATGGGAGCGCACTGTGGCGCACAGGTGCTCCGACTCTGCCGAGTCCATGTCTGGCCAGTGTGTACTGTCAGGCAGAGGACAAGGCGAAGGACTCGGATGCAGAGTCGTATCTATCTGGGATTTATTCCAGCAAGCACTCAGAGCAAAAGTACAAAACAAAGCGCCTCTTGCGAGGGAAAACACGGGGCGAAAAGTACAAACAAAAGGCGTCGCACTGTGGCGAGTCAAAAGGCTAAAAGTACAAATCAAAACGCCTCTTTCGAGGGAAAACGTGTAGCAAAAGGTACCAACAAAAGGAGTCGCACTGGAACGAGACAAAAAGGCGCTGGAGACCCAGGCACAACCAAAAGCGTCGCTCGGCGGCGAGACAAAAAGGAGAGTTCTTTCAGAGAGTTCGGACATCAAGGAATCGCTGGTGGTCGGGACGAGGCTAGACACACTGGCACAAGACAAGGGGAAGACACGGACTAAATACACACAAACGGGCGGGGACACAGGTGATGACAATTAGTATCGATTACGCGGGTGCACACAATCGGGATCAGGGAAGACAAGACAACCAACACCGAGGAAGGAAACACGAACTGAAACGGAAGGAATGACAAAATAAAACCGGAAGTAAAGTTACGACAATTGACGAGACAAAAAACTGAAAAAATAAACGCGACCGCATGACAATATCCTTTGTATAAGTCGAGCTCAATTGTTGCATTATATTAAACTTCAAAATTCAATATGCGAAATTTATTGACGAAATGTGTTCAAATTCTGGGAGGCCGTGCGCATGCTGCTGTTTATAAGCACCGCGGAGGAGATCGCGGCCGGCGAGCTCGCGCACGCCGCCCGGCACCAACGGGAGGCCGGAAATAGCTCCAAGCCGAGCGGATCGGCACTTTATAAGCACCGCGGAGGAGATCGCGGCGCCTCATTGGACTTCCAGCCGCCGGCGAGCTCGCGCACCCGCCCGGCACATCCGGGAGGCCGTGCGCACGAGCCAAGTGGCCGAAAATAGCCCCCGCCGAGCGGATCGGCTGTTTATAAGCACCGCGGAGGTGGTCGCGGCGCCTCATTCGACTTCCAGCGGCCGGCGAGCTCGCGCACCCGCCCGGCACATCCGGGAGGCCGTGCGCACGAGCCAAGTGGCCGAAAATAGCCCCCGCCGAGCGGATCGGCTGTTTATAAGCACCGCGGAGGTGGTCGCGGCGCCTCATTCGACTTCCAGCGGCCGGCGAGCTCGCGCACCCGCCCGGCACATCCGGGAGGCCGTGCGCACAAGCCAAGTGGCCGAAAATAGCCCCCGCCGAGCGGATCGGCTGTTTATAAGCACCGCGGAGGTGGTCGCGGCGCCTCATTCGACTTCCAGCGGCCGGCGAGCTCGCGCACCCGCCCGGCACATCCGGGAGGCCGTGCGCACGAGCCAAGTGGCCGAAAATAGCCCCCGCCGAGCGGATCGGCTGTTTATAAGCACCGCGGAGGTGGTCGCGGCGCCTCATTCGACTTCCAGCGGCCGGCGAGCTCGCGCACCCGCCCGGCACATCCGGGAGGCCGTGCGCACGAGCCAAGTGGCCGAAAATAGCCCCCGCCGAGCGGATCGGCTGTTTATAAGCACCGCGGAGGTGGTCGCGGCGCCTCATTCGACTTCCAGCGGCCGGCGAGCTCGCGCACCCGCCCGGCACATCCGGGAGGCCGTGCGCACGAGCCAAGTGGCCGAAAATAGCCCCCGCCGAGCGGATCGGCTGTTTATAAGCACCGCGGAGGTGGTCGCGGCGCCTCATTCGACTTCCAGCGGCCGGCGAGCTCGCGCACCCGCCCGGCACATCCGGGAGGCCGTGCGCACGAGCCAAGTGGCCGAAAATAGCCCCCGCCGAGCGGATCGGCTGTTTATAAGCACCGCGGAGGTGGTCGCGGCGCCTCATTCGACTTCCAGCGGCCAGCGAGCTCGCGCACCCGCCCGGCACATCCGGGAGGCCGTGCGCACGAGCCAAGTGGCCGAAAATAGCCCCCGCCGAGCGGATCGGCTGTTTATAAGCACCGCGGAGGTGGTCGCGGCGCCTCATTCGACTTCCAGCGGCCGGCGAGCTCGCGCACCCGACCGGCACATCCGGGAGGCCGTGCGCACGAGCCAAGTGGCCGAAAATAGCCCCCGCCGAGCGGATCGGCTGTTTATAAGCACCGCGGAGGTGGTCGCGGCGCCTCATTCGACTTCCGGCGGGCGGCGAGCTCGCGCACCCGCCCGGCACATCCGGGAGGCCGTGCGCACGAGCCAAGTGGCCGAAAATAGCCCCCGCCGAGCGGATCGGCTGTTTATAAGCACCGCGGAGGTGGTCGGGCGCCTCATTCGACTTCCAGCGGCCGGCGAGCTCGCGCACCCGCCCGGCACATCCGGGAGGCCGTGCGCACGAGCCAAGTGGCCGAAAATAGCCCCCGCCGAGCGGATCGGCTGTTTATAAGCACCGCGGAGGTGGTCGCGGCGCCTCATTCGACTTCCAGCGGCCGGCGAGCTCGCGCACCCGCCCGGCACATCCGGGAGGCCGTGCGCACGAGCCAAGTGGCCGAAAATAGCCCCCGCCGAGCGGATCGGCTGTTTATAAGCACCGCGGAGGTGGTCGCGGCGCCTCATTCGACTTCCAGCGGCCGGCGAGCTCGCGCACCCGCCCGGCACATCCGGGAGGCCGTGCGCACGAGCCAAGTGGCCGAAAATAGCCCCCGCCGAGCGGATCGGCTGTTTATAAGCACCGCGGAGGTGGTCGCGGCGCCTCATTCGACTTCCAGCGGCCGGCGAGCTCGCGCACCCGCCCGGCATATCCGGGAGGCCGTGCGCACGAGCCAAGTGGCCGAAAATAGCCCCCGCCGAGCGGATCGGCTGTTTATAAGCACCGAGGAGGTGGTCGCGGCGCCTCATTCGACTTCCAGCGGCCGGCGAGCCCGCGCACCCGCCCGGCACATCCGGGAGGCCGTGCGCACGAGCCAAGTGGCCGAAAATAGCCCCCGCCGAGCGGATCGGCTGTTTATAAGAACCGCGGAGGTGGTCGCGGCGCCTCATTCGACTTCCAGCGGCCGGCGAGCTCGCGCACCCGCCCGGCACATCCGGGAGGCCGTGCGCACAAGCCAAGTGGCCGAAAATAGCCCCCGCCGAGCGGATCGGCTGTTTATAAGCACCGCGGAGGTGGTCGCGGCGCCTCATTCGACTTCCAGCGGCCGGCGAGCTCGCGCACCCGCCCGGCACATCCGGGAGGCCGTGCGCACGAGCCAAGTGGCCGAAAATAGCCCCCGCCGAGCGGATCGGCTGTTTATAAGCACCGCGGAGGTGGTCGCGGCGCCTCATTCGACTTCCAGCGGCCGGCGAGCTCGCGCACCCGCCCGGCACATCCGGGAGGCCGTGCGCACGAGCCAAGTGGCCGAAAATAGCCCCCGCCGAGCGGATCGGCTGTTTATAAGCACCGCGGAGGTGGTCGCGGCGCCTCATTCGACTTCCAGCGGCCGGCGAGCTCGCGCACCCGCCCGGCACATCCGGGAGGCCGTGCGCACGAGCCAAGTGGCCGAAAATAGCCCCCGCCGAGCGGATCGGCTGTTTATAAGCACCGCGGAGGTGGTCGCGGCGCCTCATTCGACTTCCAGCGGCCGGCGAGCTCGCGCACCCGCCCGGCACATCCGGGAGGCCGTGCGCACGAGCCAAGTGGCCGAAAATAGCCCCCGCCGAGCGGATCGGCTGTTTATAAGCACCGCGGAGGTGGTCGCGGCGCCTCATTCGACTTCCAGCGGCCGGCGAGATCGCGCACCCGCCCGGCACATCCGGGAGGCCGTGCGCACGAGCCAAGTGGCCGAAAATAGCCCCCGCCGAGCGGATCGGCTGTTTATAAGCACCGCGGAGGTGGTCGCGGCGCCTCATTCGACTTCCAGCGGCCGGCGAGCTCGCGCACCCGCCCGGCACATCCGGGAGGCCGTGCGCACGAGCCAAGTGGCCGAAAATAGCCCCCGCCGAGCGGATCGGCTGTTTATAAGCACCGCGGAGGTGGTCGCGGCGCCTCATTCGACTTCCGGCG
>NW_026061333.1:252500-267500 GCF_024217435.2 Syngnathus scovelli
TCGCGCACCCGCCCGGCACATCCGGGAGGCCGTGCGCACGAGCCAAGTGGCCGAAAATAGCCCCCGCCGAGCGGATCGGCTGTTTATAAGCACCGCGGAGGTGGTCGCGGCGCTTCATTCGACTTCCAGCGGCCGGCGAGCTCGCGCACCCGCCCGGCACATCCGGGAGGCCGTGCGCACGAGTCAAGTGGCCGAAAATAGCCCCCGCCGAGCGGATCGGCTGTTTATAAGCACCGCGGAGGTGGTCGCGGCGCCTCATTCGACTTCCAGCGGCCGGCGAGCTCGCGCACCCGCCCGGCACATCCGGGAGGCCGTGCGCACGAGCCAAGTGGCCGAAAATAGCCCCCGCCGAGCGGATCGGCTGTTTATAAGCACCGCGGAGGTGGTCGCGGCGCCTCATTCGACTTCCGGCGGGCGGCGAGCTCGCGCACCCGCCCGGCACATCCGGGAGGCCGTGCGCACGAGCCAAGTGGCCGAAAATAGCCCCCGCCGAGCGGATCGGCTGTTTATAAGCACCGCGGAGGTGGTCGCGGCGCCTCATTCGACTTCAAGCGGCCGGCGAGCTCGCGCACCCGCCCGGCACATCCGGGAGGCCGTGCGCACCAGCCAAGTGGCCGAAAATAGCCCCCGCCGAGCGGATCGGCTGTTTATAAGCACCGCGGAGGTGGTCGCGGCGCCTCATTCGACTTCCAGCGGCCGGCGAGCTCGCGCACCCGCCCGGCACATCCGGGAGGCCGTGCGCACGAGCCAAGTGGCCGAAAATAGCCCCCGCCGAGCGGATCGGCTGTTTATAAGCACCGCGGAGGTGGTCGGGCGCCTCATTCGACTTCCAGCGGCCGGCGAGCTCGCGCACCCGCCCGGCACATCCGGGAGGCCGTGCGCACGAGCCAAGTGGCCGAAAATAGCCCCCGCCGAGCGGATCGGCTGTTTATAAGCACCGCGGAGGTGGTCGCGGCGCCTCATTCGACTTCCAGCGGCCGGCGAGCTCGCGCACCCGCCCGGCACATCCGGGAGGCCGTGCGCACGAGCCAAGTGGCCGAAAATAGCCCCCGCCGAGCGGATCGGCTGTTTATAAGCACCGCGGAGGTGGTCGCGGCGCCTCATTCGACTTCCAGCGGCCGGCGAGCTCGCGCACCCGCCCGGCACATCCGGGAGGCCGTGCGCACGAGCCAAGTGGCCGAAAATAGCCCCCGCCGAGCGGATCGGCTGTTTATAAGCACCGCGGAGGTGGTCGCGGCGCCTCATTCGACTTCCAGCGGCTGGCGAGCTCGCGCACCCGCCCGGCATATCCGGGAGGCCGTGCGCACGAGCCAAGTGGCCGAAAATAGCCCCCGCCGAGCGGATCGGCTGTTTATAAGCACCGAGGAGGTGGTCGCGGCGCCTCATTCGACTTCCAGCGGCCGGCGAGCCCGCGCACCCGCCCGGCACATCCGGGAGGCCGTGCGCACGAGCCAAGTGGCCGAAAATAGCCCCCGCCGAGCGGATCGGCTGTTTATAAGCACCACGGAGGTGGTCGCGGCGCCTCATTCGACTTCCAGCGGCCGGCGAGCTCGCGCACCCGCCCGGCACATCCGGGAGGCCGTGCGCACAAGCCAAGTGGCCGAAAATAGCCCCCGCCGAGCGGATCGGCTGTTTATAAGCACCGCGGAGGTGGTCGCGGCGCCTCATTCGACTTCCAGCGGCCGGCGAGCTCGCGCACCCGCCCGGCACATCCGGGAGGCCGTGCGCACGAGCCAAGTGGCCGAAAATAGCCCCCGCCGAGCGGATCGGCTGTTTATAAGCACCGCGGAGGTGGTCGCGGCGCCTCATTCGACTTCCAGCGGCCGGCGAGCTCGCGCACCCGCCCGGCACATCCGGGAGGCCGTGCGCACGAGCCAAGTGGCCGAAAATAGCCCCCGCCGAGCGGATCGGCTGTTTATAAGCACCGCGGAGGTGGTCGCGGCGCCTCATTCGACTTCCAGCGGCCGGCGAGCTCGCGCACCCGCCCGGCACATCCGGGAGGCCGTGCGCACGAGCCAAGTGGCCGAAAATAGCCCCCGCCGAGCGGATCGGCGGTTTATAAGCACCGCGGAGGTGGTCGCGGCGCCTCATTCGACTTCCAACGGGCTGCGCACTCGCGCACGCCGCCCGGTTCAAATTTTCTAAGTGCAACGCACAATGAGATGCATGAGAAACGGCCTTGGTTACCATCACATTTGAAGCGATGAATACGAAGTTAAATTTTATGACTCGGTGTATAAGTCGAGGTCGATTTTTTTCGGTCGATTTTGGATCGAAAAAGGTCGACCAATACACCGGCAAATACGGTATATATACTTATTATAAATGTAGTATTTATTTATATTGATTTATTGTTTATTTATATATATAAAGGCAGGTCCGCAAAAATATTTCTGACGCGTAGCCGATCCGTGGCGCAAGAAAGGTTGGGGACCACTAGTCTAAAAGAATCTGGCCGTAACTGGAATAGGGTTCTACGCGAATGCCCAACGGAAAAGTGAAGTGCACAAAACCTGCATTTGGCTGTATCAAAATAAATGTCATGAAAAAGGTAAAAACACTACATGGAAGCGCAATGTGTTGTGCTGGGTTCTTTTACAAGTAAAGACTGCTGCTTTGAGTTCACAGGGAGCCATGCTCTTTATTCACTGTACATAGAGGTTTTGAACTCGTGTTGTAGTTTCAGTGTCGGAGTTCAAACTAGGCTTGCAGTTTCCGAATGCCATTCGTGATGGGTGTTGTAAAAAGGTCTTGGCTTAAACGATTGAAGTGCACATAAGAAAAAAAAAAAAAAAAAAAAAAAGAGCTAGTAATTACCAGGCCCGACGCTGCTTAGCTTCCGAGATAAGACGAGATCAGGCGTTCTCAGGGTAGTATGGCCGTAAGCCGTGAGGTGACCCAACATTTTGCATTTTATAGACACAATCGCCCCTGAAACTAGCGAGCAAGCCAATGAAGCCTTCAAAACTGCTTCGGCACATGGAGACCAAGCATCCTGCATTAAAAGACAAACCTTAACCACTTCGGGTTTCATTGTCTCCGATTACGCCTGGATGGGACCGGCTCGTTTCTGAGAAACAAGCTCGGTGCTCCCAATAATTCAACGTAATGGTGACTTTTATTTTTATGTGGTTTATATTTGTTTTTATGCCAGTCGTATCATTTTATTTAATCCTATTTATATATATTTATTATAAATGTAGTATTTATTTATATAGATTTATTGTTTATTTATATATATAAAGGCAGGTCCGCAAAAATATTTCTGACGCGTAGCCGGTCCGTGGCGCAAGAAAGTTTGGGGACCACTAGTCTAAAAGAATCTGGCCGTAACTGGAATAGGGTTCTACGCGAATGCCCAACGGAAAAGTGAAGTGCACAAAACCTGCATTTGGCTGTATCAAAATAAATGTCATGAAAAAGGTAAAAACACTACATGGAAGCGCAATGTGTTGTGCTGGGTTCTTTTACAAGTAAAGACTGCTGCTTTGAGTTCACAGGGAGCCATGCTCTTTATTCACTGTACATAGTCTGTCCTCTAGCGGTAAAAACGTGAACTGCAATGCTATGGCTGTCGCCACACAATGTAGGTTTTAAACTCGTGTTGTAGTTTCAGTGTCGGAGTTCAAACTAGGCTTGCAGTTTCCGAATGCCATTCGTGATGGGTGCTGTAAAAAGTTCTTGGCTTAAACGATTGAAGTGCACATAAGAAAAAAAAAAAAAAAAAAAAAGCTTACGGTAACTGGTATTCCCAGGCGGTCTCCCATCCAAGTACTAACCAGGCCCGACCCTGCTTAGCCTCCGAGGTCGGACGAGAGCGGGCGCTCTCAGGGTAGTATTGCCGTAAGCCGTGAGACCGCTCAGAATTTTTCATTTTATAGACACAATCGCCCCTGAAACCATGCCAAGCAGCGGCGGGACTTGATGGCTGTGGTAAAAGTTTCCTTTCACAATTGACGTGGGAAAAAAAAAAAAAAAAAAGGCTTTCAGCACCTGGTATTCCCGGACGGTCACCCTTCCCTTTTGTTTTTTTTTTGTTTTTTTTACAACCAGGGCCGAAAAAGGCTTTCAGCACCTGGTATTCCCGGACGGTCACCCTTCCCTTTTGTTTTTTTTTTGTTTTTTTTACAACCAGGGCCGAAACAGGCTTTCTTCCAAGGCTTTTGGTGTTTTCTGGAAACATGGCTATCATGAAAAGTTATTGACAGCTTTTTATGCGGTAGCACGAATTTGCCGTTGCGACCTGCATTTTGCTGAATCAAAATAAATGCCTTGAAAAGTTTAAAAACACTTCATGGAAGTCACTTCACTGGTTTCTTTTATATCAAACAAATTGTTTTAGGTTATTCACCTGACATGTTTCGGCGGTTTCTTCCGCCTTCATCAGAGTGTCACAGATGTGATGGTGACGCGTCTTTATCAGCTGATGGATCAACATGTCAGGTGAATAACCTAAAACAATTTGTTTGATATAAAAGAAACCAGTGAAGTGATTAAATAAGGAAAAACAAAATGAACTTAGTACAATTACTTCATGGAAGTGTTGTGTTGGGTTCTTTTACAAGTCAAGCCTGCTGCTTTGAGTTCACAGGGAGCCATGCTCACTGTACATAGTCTGCTCTCTAGCGGTAAAAAATTTAACTACAATGCTGTGGATGTCACCACATAATATAGCTTTCAAACTCGTGTTATAGTTTCAATGTCGGAGTTTAAATTAGGCTTGCTGTTTCCGGATGCCATTCGTGATGGGTGTTGTAAAAAATAGCTTCTTAAACGATTGAAGTGCACATAAGAAAAAGAAAAAGCTTACAGCACCTGGTATTCCCAGGCGGTCTCCCATTCAAGTACTAACCAGGCCCGACCCTGCTTAGCTTCCGAGATCGGACGAGATCGGGCGTTCTCAGGGTAGTATGGCCGTAAGCCGTGAGGTGACCCAACATTTTGCATTTTATAGACACAATCGCCCCTGAAACTAGCGAGCGAGCCAATGAAGCCTTCAAAACTGCTTCGGCACATGGAGACCAAGCATCCTGCATTAAAAGACAAACCTTAACCACTTCGGGTTTCATTGTCTCCGATTACGCCTGGATGGGACCGGCTCGTTTCTGAGAAACAAGCTCGGTGCTCCCAATAATTCAACGTAATGGTGACTTTTATTTTTATGTGGTTTATATTTGTTTTTATGCCAGTCGTATCATTTTATTTAATCGTATTTACCGTATTTGCCGGTGTACAGGTCGACTCGGTGTATAAGTCGACCCCCTAAAATTCGACGGAAATTTACGATTTTATGATATATCCTTTGTATAAGTCGAGCTCAATTGTTGCATTATATTAAACTTCAAAATTCAATATGCGAAATTTATTGACGAAATGTGTTCAAATTCTGGGAGGCCGTGCGCATGCTGCTGTTTATAAGCACCGCGGAGGAGATCGCGGCCGGCGAGCTCGCGCACGCCGCCCGGCACCAACGGGAGGCCGGAAATAGCTCCAAGCCGAGCGGATCGGCACTTTATAAGCACCGCGGAGGAGATCGCGGCGCCTCATTGGACTTCCAGCGGCCGGCGAGCTCGCGCACCCGCCCGGCACATCCGGGAGGCCGTGCGCACGAGCCAAGTGGCCGAAAATAGCCCCCGCCGAGCGGATCGGCTGTTTATAAGCACCGCGGAGGTGGTCGCGGCGCCTCATTCGACTTCCAGCGGCCGGCGAGCTCGCGCACCCGCCCGGCACATCCGGGAGGCCGTGCGCACGAGCCAAGTGGCCGAAAATAGCCCCCGCCGAGCGGATCGGCTGTTTATAAGCACCGCGGAGGTGGTCGGGCGCCTCATTCGACTTCCAGCGGCCGGCGAGCTCGCGCACCCGCCCGGCACATCCGGGAGGCCGTGCGCACGCGCCAAGTGGCCGAAAATAGCCCCTGCCGAGCGGATCGGCTGTTTATAAGCACCGCGGAGGTGGTCGCGGCGCCTCATTCGACTTCCAGCGGCCGGCGAGCTCGCGCACCCGCCCGGCACATCCGGGAGGCCGTGCGCACGAGCCAAGTGGCCGAAAATAGCCCCCGCCGAGCGGATCGGTTGTTTATAAGCACCGCGGAGGTAGTCGCGGCGCCTCATTCGACTTCCAGCGGCCGGCGAGCTCGCGCACCCGCCCGGCACATCCGAGAGGCCGTGCGCACGAGCCAAGTGGCCGAAAATAGCCCCCGCCGAGCGGATCGGCTGTTTATAAGCACCGCGGAGGTGGTCGCGGCGCCTCATTCGACTTCCAGCGGCCGGCGAGCTCGCGCACCCGCCCGGCACATCCGGGAGGCCGTGCGCACGAGCCAAGTGGCCGAAAATAGCCCCCGCCGAGCGGATCGGCTGTTTATAAGCACCGCGGAGGTGGTCGCGGCGCCTCATTCGACTTCCAGCGGCCGGCGAGCTCGCGCACCCGCCCGGCACATCCGGGAGGCCGTGCGCACGAGTCAAGTGGCCGAAAATAGCCCCCGCCGAGCGGATCGGCTGTTTATAAGCACCGCGGAGGTGGTCGCGGCGCCTCATTCGACTTCCAGCGGCCGGCGAGCTCGCGCACCCGCCCGGCACATCCGGGAGGCCGTGCGCACGAGCCAAGTGGCCGAAAATAGCCCCCGCCGAGCGGATCGGCTGTTTATAAGCACCGCGGAGGTGGTCGCGGCGCCTCATTCGACTTCCGGCGGGCGGCGAGCTCGCGCACCCGCCCGGCACATCCGGGAGGCCGTGCGCACGAGCCAAGTGGCCGAAAATAGCCCCCGCCGAGCGGATCGGCTGTTTATAAGCACCGCGGAGGTGGTCGCGGCGCCTCATTCGACTTCAAGCGGCCGGCGAGCTCGCGCACCCGCCCGGCACATCCGGGAGGCCGTGCGCACGAGCCAAGTGGCCGAAAATAGCCCCCGCCGAGCGGATCGGCTGTTTATAAGCACCGCGGAGGTGGTCGCGGCGCCTCATTCGACTTCCAGCGGCCGGCGAGCTCGCGCACCCGCCCGGCACATCCGGGAGGCCGTGCGCACGAGCCAAGTGGCCGAAAATAGCCCCCGCCGAGCGGATCGGCTGTTTATAAGCACCGCGGAGGTGGTCGCGGCGCCTCATTCGACTTCCAGCGGCCGGCGAGCTCGCGCACCCGCCCGGCACATCCGGGAGGCCGTGCGCACGAGCCAAGTGGCCGAAAATAGCCCCCGCCGAGCGGATCGGCTGTTTATAAGCACCGCGGAGGTGGTCGCGGCGCCTCATTCGACTTCCAGCGGCCGGCGAGCTCGCGCACCCGCCCGGCACATCCGGGAGGCCGTGCGCACGAGCCAAGTGGCCGAAAATAGCCCCCGCCGAGCGGATCGGCTGTTTATAAGCACCGCGGAGGTGGTCGCGGCGCCTCATTCGACTTCCAGCGGCCGGCGAGCTCGCGCACCCGCCCGGCACATCCGGGAGGCCGTGCGCACGAGCCAAGTGGCCGAAAATAGCCCCCGCCGAGCGGATCGGCTGTTTATAAGCACCGCGGAGGTGGTCGCGGCGCCTCATTCGACTTCCAGCGGCCAGCGAGCTCGCGCACCCGCCCGGCACATCCGGGAGGCCGTGCGCACGAGCCAAGTGGCCGAAAATAGCCCCCGCCGAGCGGATCGGCTGTTTATAAGCACCGCGGAGGTGGTCGCGGCGCCTCATTCGACTTCAAGCGGCCGGCGAGCTCGCGCACCCGACCGGCACATCCGGGAGGCCGTGCGCACGAGCCAAGTGGCCGAAAATAGCCCCCGCCGAGCGGATCGGCTGTTTATAAGCACCGCGGAGGTGGTCGCGGCGCCTCATTCGACTTCCGGCGGGCGGCGAGCTCGCGCACCCGCCCGGCACATCCGGGAGGCCGTGCGCACGAGCCAAGTGGCCGAAAATAGCCCCCGCCGAGCGGATCGGCTGTTTATAAGCACCGCGGAGGTGGTCGCGGCGCCTCATTCGACTTCCAGCGGCCGGCGAGCTCGCGCACCCGCCCGGCACATCCGGGAGGCCGTGCGCACGAGCCAAGTGGCCGAAAATAGCCCCCGCCGAGCGGATCGGCTGTTTATAAGCACCGCGGAGGTGGTCGCGGCGCCTCATTCGACTTCCAGCGGCCGGCGAGCTCGCGCACCCGCCCGGCACATCCGGGAGGCCGTGCGCACGAGCCAAGTGGCCGAAAATAGCCCCCGCCGAGCGGATCGGCTGTTTATAAGCACCGCGGAGGTGGTCGCGGCGCCTCATTCGACTTCAAGCGGCCGGCGAGCTCGCGCACCCGCCCGGCACATCCGGGAGGCCGTGCGCACGAGCCAAGTGGCCGAAAATAGCCCCCGCCGAGCGGATCGGCTGTTTATAAGCACCGCGGAGGTGGTCGCGGCGCCTCATTCGACTTCCAGCGGCCGGCGAGCTCGCGCACCCGCCCGGCACATCCGGGAGGCCGTGCGCACGAGCCAAGTGGCCGAAAATAGCCCCCGCCGAGCGGATCGGCGGTTTATAAGCACCGCGGAGGTGGTCACGGCGCCTCATTCGACTTCCAGCGGCCGGCGAGATCGCGCACTCGTGCACGCCGCCCGGTTCAAATTTTCTAAGTGCAACGCACAATGAGATGCATGAGAAACGGCCTTGGTTACCATCACATTTGAAGCGATGAATACGAAGTTAAATTTTATGACTCGGTGTATAAGTCGAGGTCGATTTTTTTCGGTCGATTTTGGATCGAAAAAGGTCGACCAATACACCGGCAAATACGGTATATATACTTATTATAAATGTAGTATTTATTTATATTGATTTATTGTTTATTTATATATATAAAGGCAGGTCCGCAAAAATATTTCTGACGCGTAGCCGATCCGTGGCGCAAGAAAGGTTGGGGACCACTAGTCTAAAAGAATCTGGCCGTAACTGGAATAGGGTTCTACGCGAATGCCCAACGGAAAAGTGAAGTGCACAAAACCTGCATTTGGCTGTATCAAAATAAATGTCATGAAAAAGGTAAAAACACTACATGGAAGCGCAATGTGTTGTGCTGGGTTCTTTTACAAGTAAAGACTGCTGCTTTGAGTTCACAGGGAGCCATGCTCTTTATTCACTGTACATAGAGGTTTTTAACTCGTGTTGTAGTTTCAGTGTCGGAGTTCAAACTAGGCTTGCAGTTTCCGAATGCCATTCGTGATGGGTGCTGTAAAAAGTTCTTGGCTTAAACGATTGAAGTGCACATAAGAAAAAAAAAAAAAAAAAAAAAAAAGAGCTTGAAGTGCACATAAGAAAAAGAAAAAGCTTACAGCACCTGGTATTCCCAGGCAGTCTCCCATCCAAGTACTAACCAGGCCCGACCCTGCTTAGCTTCCGAGATAAGACGAGATCAGGCGTTCTCAGGGTAGTATGGCCGTAAGCCGTGAGGTGACCCAACATTTTGCATTTTATAGACACAATCGCCCCTGAAACTAGCGAGCAAGCCAATGAAGCCTTCAAAACTGCTTCGGCACATGGAGACCAAGCATCCTGCATTAAAAGACAAACCTTAACCACTTCGGGTTTCATTGTCTCCGATTACGCCTGGATGGGACCGGCTCGTTTCTGAGAAACAAGCTCGGTGCTCCCAATAATTCAACGTAATGGTGACTTTTATTTTTATGTGGTTTATATTTGTTTTTATGCCAGTCGTATCATTTTATTTAATCCTATTTATATATATTTATTATAAATGTAGTATTTATTTATATAGATTTATTGTTTATTTATATATATAAAGGCAGGTCCGCAAAAATATTTCTGACGCGTAGCCGGTCCGTGGCGCAAGAAAGTTTGGGGACCACTAGTCTAAAAGAATCTGGCCGTAACTGGAATAGGGTTCTACGCGAATGCCCAACGGAAAAGTGAAGTGCACAAAACCTGCATTTGGCTGTATCAAAATAAATG
Source organism: Syngnathus scovelli (assembly GCF_024217435.2). NCBI lineage: Eukaryota > Metazoa > Chordata > Actinopteri > Syngnathiformes > Syngnathidae > Syngnathus > Syngnathus scovelli. The sequence continues at coordinate 262,403 of NW_026061333.1, forward strand.
TCATGAAAAAGGTAAAAACACTACATGGAAGCGCAATGTGTTGTGCTGGGTTCTTTTACAAGTAAAGACTGCTGCTTTGAGTTCACAGGGAGCCATGCTCTTTATTCACTGTACATAGTCTGTCCTCTAGCGGTAAAAACGTGAACTGCAATGCTATGGCTGTCGCCACACAATGTAGGTTTTAAACTCGTGTTGTAGTTTCAGTGTCGGAGTTCAAACTAGGCTTGCAGTTTCCGAATGCCATTCGTGATGGGTGCTGTAAAAAGTTCTTGGCTTAAACGATTGAAGTGCACATAAGAAAAAAAAAAAAAAAAAAAAAGCTTACGGTAACTGGTATTCCCAGGCGGTCTCCCATCCAAGTACTAACCAGGTCCGACCCTGCTTAGCCTCCGAGGTCGGACGAGAGCGGGCGCTCTCAGGGTAGTATTGCCGTAAGCCGTGAGACCGCTCAGAATTTTTCATTTTATAGACACAATCGCCCCTGAAACCATGCCAAGCAGCGGCGGGACTTGATGGCTGTGGTAAAAGTTTCCTTTCACAATTGACGTGGGAAAAAAAAAAAAAAAAGGCTTTCAGCACCTGGTATTCCCGGACGGTCACCCTTCCCTTTTGTTTTTTTTTTTGTTTTTTTTACAACCAGGGCCGAAACAGGCTTTCTTCCAAGGCTTTTGGTGTTTTCTGGAAACATGGCTATCATGAAAAGTTATTGACAGCTTTTTATGCGGTAGCACGAATTTGCCGTTGCGACCTGCATTTTGCTGAATCAAAATAAATGCCTTGAAAAGTTTAAAAACACTTCATGGAAGTCACTTCACTGGTTTCTTTTATATCAAACAAATTGTTTTAGGTTATTCACCTGACATGTTTCGGCGGTTTCTTCCGCCTTCATCAGAGTGTCACAGATGTGATGGTGACGCGTCTTTATCAGCTGATGGATCAACATGTCAGGTGAATAACCTAAAACAATTTGTTTGATATAAAAGAAACCAGTGAAGTGATTAAATAAGGAAAAACAAAATGAACTTAGTACAATTACTTCATGGAAGTGTTGTGTTGGGTTCTTTTACAAGTCAAGCCTGCTGCTTTGAGTTCACAGGGAGCCATGCTCACTGTACATAGTCTGCTCTCTAGCGGTAAAAAATTTAACTACAATGCTGTGGATGTCACCACATAATATAGCTTTCAAACTCGTGTTATAGTTTCAATGTCGGAGTTTAAATTAGGCTTGCTGTTTCCGGATGCCATTCGTGATGGGTGTTGTAAAAAATAGCTTCTTAAACGATTGAAGTGCACATAAGAAAAAGAAAAAGCTTACAGCACCTGGTATTCCCAGGCGGTTTCATTGTCTCCGATTACGCCTGGATGGGACCGGCTCGTTTCTGAGAAACAAGCTCGGTGCTCCCAATAATTCAACGTAATGGTGACTTTTATTTTTATGTGGTTTATATTTGTTTTTATGCCAGTCGTATCATTTTATTTAATCGTATTTACCGTATTTGCCGGTGTACAGGTCGACTCGGTGTATAAGTCGACCCCCTAAAATTCGACGGAAATTTACGATTTTATGATATATCCTTTGTATAAGTCGAGCTCAATTGTTGCATTATATTAAACTTCAAAATTCAATATGCGAAATTTATTGACGAAATGTGTTCAAATTCTGGGAGGCCGTGCGCATGCTGCTGTTTATAAGCACCGCGGAGGAGATCGCGGCCGGCGAGCTCGCGCACGCCGCCCGGCACCAACGGGAGGCCGGAAATAGCTCCAAGCCGAGCGGATCGGCACTTTATAAGCACCGCGGAGGAGATCGCGGCGCCTCATTGGACTTCCAGCGGCCGGCGAGCTCGCGCACCCGCCCGGCACATCCGGGAGGCAGTGCGCACGAGCCAAGTGGCCGAAAATAGCCCCCGCCGAGCGGATCGGCTGTTTATAAGCACCGCGGAGGTGGTCGCGGCGCCTCATTCGACTTCCAGCGGCCGGCGAGCTCGCGCACCCGCCCGGCACATCCGGGAGGCCGTGCGCACGAGCCAAGTGGCCGAAAATAGCCCCCGCCGAGCGGATCGGCTGTTTATAAGCACCGCGGAGGTGGTCGGGCGCCTCATTCGACTTCCAGCGGCCGGCGAGCTCGCGCACCCGCCCGGCACATCCGGGAGGCCGTGCGCACGAGCCAAGTGGCCGAAAATAGCCCCTGCCGAGCGGATCGGCTGTTTATAAGCACCGCGGAGGTGGTCGCGGCGCCTCATTCGACTTCCAGCGGCCGGCGAGCTCGCGCACCCGCCCGGCACATCCGGGAGGCCGTGCGCACGAGCCAAGTGGCCGAAAATAGCCCCCGCCGAGCGGATCGGTTGTTTATAAGCACCGCGGAGGTAGTCGCGGGGCCTCATTCGACTTCCAGCGGCCGGCGAGCTCGCGCACCCGCCCGGCACATCCGAGAGGCCGTGCGCACGAGCCAAGTGGCCGAAAATAGCCCCCGCCGAGCGGATCGGCTGTTTATAAGCACCGCGGAGGTGGTCGCGGCGCCTCATTCGACTTCCAACGGCCGGCGAGCTCGCGCACCCGCCCGGCACATCCGGGAGGCCGTGCGCACGAGCCAAGTGGCCGAAAATAGCCCCCGCCGAGCGGATCGGCTGTTTATAAGCACCGCGGAGGTGGTCGCGGCGCCTCATTCGACTTCCAGCGGCCGGCGAGCTCGCGCACCCGCCCGGCACATCCGGGAGGCCGTGCGCACGAGCCAAGTGGCCGAAAATAGCCCCCGCCGAGCGGATCGGCTGTTTATAAGCACCGCGGAGGTGGTCGCGGCGCTTCATTCGACTTCCAGCGGCCGGCGAGCTCGCGCACCCGCCCGGCACATCCGGGAGGCCGTGCGCACGAGTCAAGTGGCCGAAAATAGCCCCCGCCGAGCGGATCGGCTGTTTATAAGCACCGCGGAGGTGGTCGCGGCGCCTCATTCGACTTCCAGCGGCCGGCGAGCTCGCGCACCCGCCCGGCACATCCGGGAGGCCGTGCGCACGAGCCAAGTGGCCGAAAATAGCCCCCGCCGAGCGGATCGGCTGTTTATAAGCACCGCGGAGGTGGTCGCGGCGCCTCATTCGACTTCCGGCGGGCGGCGAGCTCGCGCACCCGCCCGGCACATCCGGGAGGCCGTGCGCACGAGCCAAGTGGCCGAAAATAGCCCCCGCCGAGCGGATCGGCTGTTTATAAGCACCGCGGAGGTGGTCGCGGCGCCTCATTCGACTTCCAGCGGCCGGCGAGCTCGCGCACCCGCCCGGCACATCCGGGAGGCCGTGCGCACGAGCCAAGTGGCCGAAAATAGCCCCCGCCGAGCGGATCGGCTGTTTATAAGCACCGCGGAGGTGGTCGCGGCGCCTCATTCGACTTCCAGCGGCCGGCGAGCTCGCGCACCCGCCCGGCACATCCGGGAGGCCGTGCGCACGAGCCAAGTGGCCGAAAATAGCCCCCGCCGAGCGGATCGGCTGTTTATAAGCACCGCGGAGGTGGTCGGGCGCCTCATTCGACTTCCAGCGGCCGGCGAGCTCGCGCACCCGCCCGGCACATCCGGGAGGCCGTGCGCACGAGCCAAGTGGCCGAAAATAGCCCCCGCCGAGCGGATCGGCTGTTTATAAGCACCGCGGAGGTGGTCGCGGCGCCTCATTCGACTTCCAGCGGCCGGCGAGCTCGCGCACCCGCCCGGCACATCCGGGAGGCCGTGCGCACGAGCCAAGTGGCCGAAAATAGCCCCCGCCGAGCGGATCGGCTGTTTATAAGCACCGCGGAGGTGGTCGCGGCGCCTCATTCGACTTCCAGCGGCCGGCGAGCTCGCGCACCCGCCCGGCACATCCGGGAGGCCGTGCGCACGAGCCAAGTGGCCGAAAATAGCCCCCGCCGAGCGGATCGGCTGTTTATAAGCACCGCGGAGGTGGTCGCGGCGCCTCATTCGACTTCCAGCGGCTGGCGAGCTCGCGCACCCGCCCGGCATATCCGGGAGGCCGTGCGCACGAGCCAAGTGGCCGAAAATAGCCCCCGCCGAGCGGATCGGCTGTTTATAAGCACCGAGGAGGTGGTCGCGGCGCCTCATTCGACTTCCAGCGGCCGGCGAGCCCGCGCACCCGCCCGGCACATCCGGGAGGCCGTGCGCACGAGCCAAGTGGCCGAAAATAGCCCCCGCCGAGCGGATCGGCTGTTTATAAGCACCACGGAGGTGGTCGCGGCGCCTCATTCGACTTCCAGCGGCCGGCGAGCTCGCGCACCCGCCCGGCACATCCGGGAGGCCGTGCGCACAAGCCAAGTGGCCGAAAATAGCCCCCGCCGAGCGGATCGGCTGTTTATAAGCACCGCGGAGGTGGTCGCGGCGCCTCATTCGACTTCCAGCGGCCGGCGAGCTCGCGCACCCGCCCGGCACATCCGGGAGGCCGTGCGCACGAGCCAAGTGGCCGAAAATAGCCCCCGCCGAGCGGATCGGCTGTTTATAAGCACCGCGGAGGTGGTCGCGGCGCCTCATTCGACTTCCAGCGGCCGGCGAGCTCGCGCACCCGCCCGGCACATCCGGGAGGCCGTGCGCACGAGCCAAGTGGCCGAAAATAGCCCCCGCCGAGCGGATCGGCTGTTTATAAGCACCGCGGAGGTGGTCGCGGCGCCTCATTCGACTTCCAGCGGCCGGCGAGCTCGCGCACCCGCCCGGCACATCCGGGAGGCCGTGCGCACGAGCCAAGTGGCCGAAAATAGCCCCCGCCGAGCGGATCGGCGGTTTATAAGCACCGCGGAGGTGGTCGCGGCGCCTCATTCGACTTCCAACGGGCTGCGCACTCGCGCACGCCGCCCGGTTCAAATTTTCTAAGTGCAACGCACAATGAGATGCATGAGAAACGGCCTTGGTTACCATCACATTTGAAGCGATGAATACGAAGTTAAATTTTATGACTCGGTGTATAAGTCGAGGTCGATTTTTTTCGGTCGATTTTGGATCGAAAAAGGTCGACCAATACACCGGCAAATACGGTATATATACTTATTATAAATGTAGTATTTATTTATATTGATTTATTGTTTATTTATATATATAAAGGCAGGTCCGCAAAAATATTTCTGACGCGTAGCCGAT
>NW_026061333.1:270000-290000 GCF_024217435.2 Syngnathus scovelli
CCCAACATTTTGCATTTTATAGACACAATCGCCCCTGAAACTAGCGAGCGAGCCAATGAAGCCTTCAAAACTGCTTCGGCACATGGAGACCAAGCATCCTGCATTAAAAGACAAACCTTAACCACTTCGGGTTTCATTGTCTCCGATTACGCCTGGATGGGACCGGCTCGTTTCTGAGAAACAAGCTCGGTGCTCCCAATAATTCAACGTAATGGTGACTTTTATTTTTATGTGGTTTATATTTGTTTTTATGCCAGTCGTATCATTTTATTTAATCGTATTTACCGTATTTGCCGGTGTACAGGTCGACTCGGTGTATAAGTCGACCCCCTAAAATTCGACGGAAATTTACGATTTTATGATATATCCTTTGTATAAGTCGAGCTCAATTGTTGCATTATATTAAACTTCAAAATTCAATATGCGAAATTTATTGACGAAATGTGTTCAAATTCTGGGAGGCCGTGCGCATGCTGCTGTTTATAAGCACCGCGGAGGAGATCGCGGCCGGCGAGCTCGCGCACGCCGCCCGGCACCAACGGGAGGCCGGAAATAGCTCCAAGCCGAGCGGATCGGCACTTTATAAGCACCGCGGAGGAGATCGCGGCGCCTCATTGGACTTCCAGCACCCGGCGAGCTCGCGCACCCGCCCGGCACATCCGGGAGGCCGTGCGCACGAGCCAAGTGGCCGAAAATAGCCCCCGCCGAGCGGATCGGCTGTTTATAAGCACCGCGGAGGTGGTCGCGGCGCCTCATTCGACTTCCAGCGGCCGGCGAGCTCGCGCACCCGCCCGGCACATCCGGGAGGCCGTGCGCACGAGCCAAGTGGCCGAAAATAGCCCCCGCCGAGCGGATCGGCTGTTTATAAGCACCGCGGAGGTGGTCGGGCGCCTCATTCGACTTCCAGCGGCCGGCGAGCTCGCGCACCCGCCCGGCACATCCGGGAGGCCGTGCGCACGAGCCAAGTGGCCGAAAATAGCCCCTGCCGAGCGGATCGGCTGTTTATAAGCACCGCGGAGGTGGTCGCGGCGCCTCATTCGACTTCCAGCGGCCGGCGAGCTCGCGCACCCGCCCGGCACATCCGGGAGGCCGTGCGCACGAGCCAAGTGGCCGAAAATAGCCCCCGCCGAGCGGATCGGTTGTTTATAAGCACCGCGGAGGTAGTCGCGGCGCCTCATTCGACTTCCAGCGGCCGGCGAGCTCGCGCACCCGCCCGGCACATCCGAGAGGCCGTGCGCACGAGCCAAGTGGCCGAAAATAGCCCCCGCCGAGCGGATCGGCTGTTTATAAGCACCGCGGAGGTGGTCGCGGCGCCTCATTCGACTTCCAACGGCCGGCGAGCTCGCGCACCCGCCCGGCACATCCGGGAGGCCGTGCGCACGAGCCAAGTGGCCGAAAATAGCCCCCGCCGAGCGGATCGGCTGTTTATAAGCACCGCGGAGGTGGTCGCGGCGCCTCATTCGACTTCCAGCGGCCGGCGAGCTCGCGCACCCGCCCGGCACATCCGGGAGGCCGTGCGCACGAGTCAAGTGGCCGAAAATAGCCCCCGCCGAGCGGATCGGCTGTTTATAAGCACCGCGGAGGTGGTCGCGGCGCCTCATTCGACTTCCAGCGGCCGGCGAGCTCGCGCACCCGCCCGGCACATCCGGGAGGCCGTGCGCACGAGCCAAGTGGCCGAAAATAGCCCCCGCCGAGCGGATCGGCTGTTTATAAGCACCGCGGAGGTGGTCGCGGCGCCTCATTCGACTTCCGGCGGGCGGCGAGCTCGCGCACCCGCCCGGCACATCCGGGAGGCCGTGCGCACGAGCCAAGTGGCCGAAAATAGCCCCCGCCGAGCGGATCGGCTGTTTATAAGCACCGCGGAGGTGGTCGCGGCGCCTCATTCGACTTCAAGCGGCCGGCGAGCTCGCGCACCCGCCCGGCACATCCGGGAGGCCGTGCGCACGAGCCAAGTGGCCGAAAATAGCCCCCGCCGAGCGGATCGGCTGTTTATAAGCACCGCGGAGGTGGTCGCGGCGCCTCATTCGACTTCCAGCGGCCGGCGAGCTCGCGCACCCGCCCGGCACATCCGGGAGGCCGTGCGCACGAGCCAAGTGGCCGAAAATAGCCCCCGCCGAGCGGATCGGCTGTTTATAAGCACCGCGGAGGTGGTCGCGGCGCCTCATTCGACTTCCAGCGGCCGGCGAGCTCGCGCACCCGCCCGGCACATCCGGGAGGCCGTGCGCACGAGCCAAGTGGCCGAAAATAGCCCCCGCCGAGCGGATCGGCTGTTTATAAGCACCGCGGAGGTGGTCGGGCGCCTCATTCGACTTCCAGCGGCCGGCGAGCTCGCGCACCCGCCCGGCACATCCGGGAGGCCGTGCGCACGAGCCAAGTGGCCGAAAATAGCCCCCGCCGAGCGGATCGGCTGTTTATAAGCACCGCGGAGGTGGTCGCGGCGCCTCATTCGACTTCCGGCGGGCGGCGAGCTCGCGCACCCGCCCGGCACATCCGGGAGGCCGTGCGCACGAGCCAAGTGGCCGAAAATAGCCCCCGCCGAGCGGATCGGCTGTTTATAAGCACCGCGGAGGTGGTCGCGGCGCCTCATTCGACTTCAAGCGGCCGGCGAGCTCGCGCACCCGCCCGGCACATCCGGGAGGCCGTGCGCACGAGCCAAGTGGCCGAAAATAGCCCCCGCCGAGCGGATCGGCTGTTTATAAGCACCGCGGAGGTGGTCGCGGCGCCTCATTCGACTTCCAGCGGCCGGCGAGCTCGCGCACCCGCCCGGCACATCCGGGAGGCCGTGCGCACGAGCCAAGTGGCCGAAAATAGCCCCCGCCGAGCGGATCGGCTGTTTATAAGCACCGCGGAGGTGGTCGGGCGCCTCATTCGACTTCCAGCGGCCGGCGAGCTCGCGCACCCGCCCGGCACATCCGGGAGGCCGTGCGCACGAGCCAAGTGGCCGAAAATAGCCCCCGCCGAGCGGATCGGCTGTTTATAAGCACCGCGGAGGTGGTCGCGGCGCCTCATTCGACTTCCAGCGGCCGGCGAGCTCGCGCACCCGCCCGGCACATCCGGGAGGCCGTGCGCACGAGCCAAGTGGCCGAAAATAGCCCCCGCCGAGCGGATCGGCTGTTTATAAGCACCGCGGAGGTGGTCGCGGCGCCTCATTCGACTTCCAGCGGCCGGCGAGCTCGCGCACCCGCCCGGCACATCCGGGAGGCCGTGCGCACGAGCCAAGTGGCCGAAAATAGCCCCCGCCGAGCGGATCGGCTGTTTATAAGCACCGCGGAGGTGGTCGCGGCGCCTCATTCGACTTCCAGCGGCCGGCGAGCTCGCGCACCCGCCCGGCATATCCGGGAGGCCGTGCGCACGAGCCAAGTGGCCGAAAATAGCCCCCGCCGAGCGGATCGGCTGTTTATAAGCACCGAGGAGGTGGTCGCGGCGCCTCATTCGACTTCCAGCGGCCGGCGAGCCCGCGCACCCGCCCGGCACATCCGGGAGGCCGTGCGCACGAGCCAAGTGGCCGAAAATAGCCCCCGCCGAGCGGATCGGCTGTTTATAAGCACCGCGGAGGTGGTCGCGGCGCCTCATTCGACTTCCAGCGGCCGGCGAGCTCGCGCACCCGCCCGGCACATCCGGGAGGCCGTGCGCACAAGCCAAGTGGCCGAAAATAGCCCCCGCCGAGCGGATCGGCTGTTTATAAGCACCGCGGAGGTGGTCGCGGCGCCTCATTCGACTTCCAGCGGCCGGCGAGCTCGCGCACCCGCCCGGCACATCCGGGAGGCCGTGCGCACGAGCCAAGTGGCCGAAAATAGCCCCCGCCGAGCGGATCGGCTGTTTATAAGCACCGCGGAGGTGGTCGCGGCGCCTCATTCGACTTCCAGCGGCCGGCGAGCTCGCGCACCCGCCCGGCACATCCGGGAGGCCGTGCGCACGAGCCAAGTGGCCGAAAATAGCCCCCGCCGAGCGGATCGGCTGTTTATAAGCACCGCGGAGGTGGTCGCGGCGCCTCATTCGACTTCCAGCGGCCGGCGAGCTCGCGCACCCGCCCGGCACATCCGGGAGGCCGTGCGCACAAGCCAAGTGGCCGAAAATAGCCCCCGCCGAGCGGATCGGCTGTTTATAAGCACCGCGGAGGTGGTCGCGGCGCCTCATTCGACTTCCAGCGGCCGGCGAGCTCGCGCACCCGCCCGGCACATCCGGGAGGCCGTGCGCACGAGCCAAGTGGCCGAAAATAGCCCCCGCCGAGCGGATCGGCTGTTTATAAGCACCGCGGAGGTGGTCGCGGCGCCTCATTCGACTTCCAGCGGCCGGCGAGCTCGCGCACCCGCCCGGCACATCCGGGAGGCTGTGCGCACGAGCCAAGTGGCCGAAAATAGCCCCCGCCGAGCGGATCGGCTGTTTATAAGCACCGCGGAGGTGGTCGCGGCGCCTCATTCGACTTCCAGCGGCCGGCGAGCTCGCACACCCGCCCGGCACATCCGGGAGGCCGTGCGCACGAGCCAAGTGGCCGAAAATAGCCCCCGCCGAGCGGATCGGCTGTTTATAAGCACCGCGGAGGTGGTCGCGGCGCCTCATTCGACTTCCAGCGGCCGGCGAGATCGCGCACCCGCCCGGCACATCCGGGAGGCCGTGCGCACGAGCCAAGTGGCCGAAAATAGCCCCCGCCGAGCGGATCGGCTGTTTATAAGCACCGCGGAGGTGGTCGCGGCGCCTCATTCGACTTCCGGCGAGCTCGCGCACCCGCCCGGCACATCCGGGAGGCCGTGCGCACGAGCCAAGTGGCCGAAAATAGCCCCCGCCGAGCGGATCGGCTGTTTATAAGCACCGCGGAGGTGGTCGCGGCGCCTCATTCGACTTCCAGCGGCCGGCGAGCTCGCGCACCCGCCCGGCACATCCGGGAGGCCGTGCGCACGAGCCAAGTGGCCGAAAATAGCCCCCGCCGAGCGGATCGGCTGTTTATAAGCACCGCGGAGGTGGTCGCGGCGCCTCATTCGACTTACAGCGGTCGGCGAGCTCGCGCACCCGCCCGGCACATCCGGGAGGCCGTGCGCACGAGCCAAGTGGCCGAAAATAGCCCCCGCCGAGCGGATCGGCTGTTTATAAGCACCGCGGAGGTGGTCGCGGCGCCTCATTCGACTTCCAGCGGCCGGCGAGCTCGCGCACCCGCCCGGCACATCCGGGAGGCCGTGCGCACGAGCCAAGTGGCCGAAAATAGCCCCCGCTGAGCGGATCGGCTGTTTATAAGCACCGCGGAGGTGGTCGCGGCGCCTCATTCGACTTCCAGCGGCCGGCGAGATCGCGCACCCGCCCGGCACATCCGGGAGGCCGTGCGCACGAGCCAAGTGGCCGAAAATAGCCCCCGCCGAGCGGATCGGCTGTTTATAAGCACCGCGGAGGTGGTCGCGGCGCCTCATTCGACTTCCAGCGGCCGGCGAGCTCGCGCACCCGCCCGGCACATCCGGGAGGCCGTGCGCACGAGCCAAGTGGCCGAAAATAGCCCCCGCCGAGCGGATCGGCTGTTTATAAGCACCGCGGAGGTGGTCGCGGCGCCTCATTCGACTTCCGGCGAGCTCGCGCACCCGCCCGGCACATCCGGGAGGCCGTGCGCACGAGCCAAGTGGCCGAAAATAGCCCCCGCCGAGCGGATCGGCTGTTTATAAGCACCGCGGAGGTGGTCGCGGCGCCTCATTCGACTTCCAGCGGCCGGCGAGCTCGCGCACCCGCCCGGCACATCCGGGAGGCCGTGCGCACGAGCCAAGTGGCCGAAAATAGCCCCCGCCGAGCGGATCGGCTGTTTATAAGCACCGCGGAGGTGGTCGCGGCGCCTCATTCGACTTACAGCGGTCGGCGAGCTCGCGCACCCGCCCGGCACATCCGGGAGGCCGTGCGCACGAGCCAAGTGGCCGAAAATAGCCCCCGCCGAGCGGATCGGCTGTTTATAAGCACCGCGGAGGTGGTCGCGGCGCCTCATTCGACTTCCAGCGGCCGGCGAGCTCGCGCACCCGCCCGGCACATCCGGGAGGCCGTGCGCACGAGCCAAGTGGCCGAAAATAGCCCCCGCCGAGCGGATCGGCTGTTTATAAGCACCGCGGAGGTGGTCGCGGCGCCTCATTCGACTTCCAGCGGCCGGCGAGCTCGCGCACCCGCCCGGCACATCCGGGAGGCCGTGCGCACGAGCCAAGTGGCCGAAAATAGCCCCCGCCGAGCGGATCGGCTGTTTATAAGCACCGCGGAGGTGGTCGCGGCGCCTCATTCGACTTCCAGCGGCCGGCGAGCTCGCGCACCCGCCCGGCACATCCGGGAGGCCGTGCGCACGAGCCAAGTGGCCGAAAATAGCCCCCGCCGAGCGGATCGGCGGTTTATAAGCACCGCGGAGGTGGTCGCGGCGCCTCATTCGACTTCCAGCGGGCCGCGCACTCGCGCACGCCGCCCGGTTCAAATTTTCTAAGTGCAACGCACAATGAGATGCATGAGAAACGGCCTTGGTTACCATCACATTTGAAGCGATGAATACGAAGTTAAATTTTATGACTCGGTGTATAAGTCGAGGTCGATTTTTTTCGGTCGATTTTGGATCGAAAAAGGTCGACCAATACACCGGCAAATACGGTATATATACTTATTATAAATGTAGTATTTATTTATATTGATTTATTGTTTATTTATATATATAAAGGCAGGTCCGCAAAAATATTTCTGACGCGTAGCCGGTCCGTGGCGCAAGAAAGGTTGGGGACCACTAGTCTAAAAGAATCTGGCCGTAACTGGAATAGGGTTCTACGCGAATGCCCAACGGAAAAGTGAAGTGCACAAAACCTGCATTTGGCTGTATCAAAATAAATGTCATGAAAAAGGTAAAAACACTACATGGAAGCGCAATGTGTTGTGCTGGGTTCTTTTACAAGTAAAGACTGCTGCTTTGAGTTCACAGGGAGCCATGCTCTTTATTCACTGTACATAGAGGTTTTGAACTCGTGTTGTAGTTTCAGTGTCGGAGTTCAAACTAGGCTTGCAGTTTCCGAATGCCATTCGTGATGGGTGTTGTAAAAAGGTCTTGGCTTAAACGATTGAAGTGCACATAAGAAAAAAAAAAAAAAAAAAAAGAGCTTGAAGTGCACATAAGAAAAAGAAAAAGCTTACAGCACCTGGTATTCCCAGGCAGTCTCCCATCCAAGTACTAACCAGGCCCGACCCTGCTTAGCTTCCGAGATAAGACGAGATCAGGCGTACTCAGGGTAGTATGGCCGTAAGCCGTGAGGTGACCCAACATTTTGCATTTTATAGACACAATCGCCCCTGAAACTAGCGAGCAAGCCAATGAAGCCTTCAAAACTGCTTCGGCACATGGAGACCAAGCATCCTGCATTAAAAGACAAACCTTAACCACTTCGGGTTTCATTGTCTCCGATTACGCCTGGATGGGACCGGCTCGTTTCTGAGAAACAAGCTCGGTGCTCCCAATAATTCAACGTAATGGTGACTTTTATTTTTATGTGGTTTATATTTGTTTTTATGCCAGTCGTATCATTTTATTTAATCCTATTTATATATATGTATTATAAATGTAGTATTTATTTATATAGATTTATTGTTTATTTATATATATAAACGCAGGTCCGCAAAAATATTTCTGACGCGTAGCCGGTCCGTGGCGCAAGAAAGTTTGGGGACCACTAGTCTAAAAGAATCTGGCCGTAACTGGAATAGGGTTCTACACGAATGCCCAACGGAAAAGTGAAGTGCACAAAACCTGCATTTGGCTGTATCAAAATAAATGTCATGAAAAAGGTAAAAACACTACATGGAAGCGCAATGTGTTGTGCTGGGTTCTTTTACAAGTAAAGACTGCTGCTTTGAGTTCACAGGGAGCCATGCTCTTTATTCACTGTACATAGTCTGTCCTCTAGCGGTAAAAACGTGAACTGCAATGCTATGGCTGTCGCCACACAATGTAGGTTTTAAACTCGTGTTGTAGTTTCAGTGTCGGAGTTCAAACTAGGCTTGCAGTTTCCGAATGCCATTCGTGATGGGTGCTGTAAAAAGTTCTTGGCTTAAACGATTGAAGTGCACATAAGAAAAAAAAAAAAAAAAAAAAAGCTTACGGTAACTGGTATTCCCAGGCGGTCTCCCATCCAAGTACTAACCAGGTCCGACCCTGCTTAGCCTCCGAGGTCGGACGAGAGCGGGCGCTCTCAGGGTAGTATTGCCGTAAGCCGTGAAACCGCTCAGAATTTTTCATTTTATAGACACAATCGCCCCTGAAACCATGCCAAGCAGCGGCGGGACTTGATGGCTGTGGTAAAAGTTTCCTTTCACAATTGACGTGGGAAAAAAAAAAAAAAAAAGGCTTTCAGCACCTGGTATTCCCGGACGGTCACCCTTCCCTTTTGTTTTTTTTTTTGTTTTTTTTACAACCAGGGCCGAAACAGGCTTTCTTCCAAGGCTTTTGGTGTTTTCTGGAAACATGGCTATCATGAAAAGTTATTGACAGCTTTTTATGCGGTAGCACGAATTTGCCGTTGCGACCTGCATTTTGCTGAATCAAAATAAATGCCTTGAAAAGTTTAAAAACACTTCATGGAAGTCACTTCACTGGTTTCTTTTATATCAAACAAATTGTTTTAGGTTATTCACCTGACATGTTTCGGCGGTTTCTTCCGCCTTCATCAGAGTGTCACAGATGTGATGGTGACGCGTCTTTATCAGCTGATGGATCAACATGTCAGGTGAATAACCTAAAACAATTTGTTTGATATAAAAGAAACCAGTGAAGTGATTAAATAAGGAAAAACAAAATGAACTTAGTACAATTACTTCATGGAAGTGTTGTGTTGGGTTCTTTTACAAGTCAAGCCTGCTGCTTTGAGTTCACAGGGAGCCATGCTCACTGTACATAGTCTGCTCTCTAGCGGTAAAAAATTTAACTACAATGCTGTGGATGTCACCACATAATATAGCTTTCAAACTCGTGTTATAGTTTCAATGTCGGAGTTTAAATTAGGCTTGCTGTTTCCGGATGCCATTCGTGATGGGTGTTGTAAAAAATAGCTTCTTAAACGATTGAAGTGCACATAAGAAAAAGAAAAAGCTTACAGCACCTGGTATTCCCAGGCGGTCTCCCATCCAAGTACTAACCAGGGCCGACCCTGCTTAGCTTCCGAGATCGGACGAGATCGGGCGTTCTCAGGGTAGTATGGCCGTAAGCCGTGAGGTGACCCAACATTTTGCATTTTATAGACACAATCGCCCCTGAAACTAGCGAGCGAGCCAATGAAGCCTTCAAAACTGCTTCGGCACATGGAGACCAAGCATCCTGCATTAAAAGACAAACCTTAACCACTTCGGGTTTCATTGTCTCCGATTACGCCTGGATGGGACCGGCTCGTTTCTGAGAAACAAGCTCGGTGCTCCCAATAATTCAACGTAATGGTGACTTTTATTTTTATGTGGTTTATATTTGTTTTTATGCCAGTCGTATCATTTTATTTAATCGTATTTACCGTATTTGCCGGTGTACAGGTCGACTCGGTGTATAAGTCGACCCCCTAAAATTCGACGGAAATTTACGATTTTATGATATATCCTTTGTATAAGTCGAGCTCAATTGTTGCATTATATTAAACTTCAAAATTCAATATGCGAAATTTATTGACGAAATGTGTTCAAATTCTGGGAGGCCGTGCGCATGCTGCTGTTTATAAGCACCGCGGAGGAGATCGCGGCCGGCGAGCTCGCGCACGCCGCCCGGCACCAACGGGAGGCCGGAAATAGCTCCAAGCCGAGCGGATCGGCACTTTATAAGCACCGCGGAGGAGATCGCGGCGCCTCATTGGACTTCCAGCGGCCGGCGAGCTCGCGCACCCGCCCGGCACATCCGGGAGGCCGTGCGCACGAGCCAAGTGGCCGAAAATAGCCCCCGCCGAGCGGATCGGCTGTTTATAAGCACCGCGGAGGTGGTCGCGGCGCCTCATTCGACTTCCAGCGGCCGGCGAGCTCGCGCACCCGCCCGGCACATCCGGGAGGCCGTGCGCACGAGCCAAGTGGCCGAAAATAGCCCCCGCCGAGCGGATCGGCTGTTTATAAGCACCGCGGAGGTGGTCGCGGCGCCTCATTCGACTTCCAGCGGCCGGCGAGCTCGCGCACCCGCCCGGCACATCCGGGAGGCCGTGCGCACGAGCCAAGTGGCCGAAAATAGCCCCCGCCGAGCGGATCGGCTGTTTATAAGCACCGCGGAGGTGGTCGCGGCGCCTCATTCGACTTACAGCGGTCGGCGAGCTCGCGCACCCGCCCGGCACATCCGGGAGGCCGTGCGCACGAGCCAAGTGGCCGAAAATAGCCCCCGCCGAGCGGATCGGCTGTTTATAAGCACCGCGGAGGTGGTCGCGGCGCCTCATTCGACTTCCAGCGGCCGGCGAGCTCGCGCACCCGCCCGGCACATCCGGGAGGCCGTGCGCACGAGCCAAGTGGCCGAAAATAGCCCCCGCCGAGCGGATCGGCTGTTTATAAGCACCGCGGAGGTGGTCGCGGCGCCTCATTCGACTTCCAGCGGCCGGCGAGCTCGCGCACCCGCCCGGCACATCCGGGAGGCCGTGCGCACGAGCCAAGTGGCCGAAAATAGCCCCCGCCGAGCGGATCGGCTGTTTATAAGCACCGCGGAGGTGGTCGCGGCGCCTCATTCGACTTCCAGCGGCCGGCGAGCTCGCGCACCCGCCCGGCACATCCGGGAGGCCGTGCGCACGAGCCAAGTGGCCGAAAATAGCCCCCGCCGAGCGGATCGGCGGTTTATAAGCACCGCGGAGGTGGTCGCGGCGCCTCATTCGACTTCCAGCGGGCCGCGCACTCGCGCACGCCGCCCGGTTCAAATTTTCTAAGTGCAACGCACAATGAGATGCATGAGAAACGGCCTTGGTTACCATCACATTTGAAGCGATGAATACGAAGTTAAATTTTATGACTCGGTGTATAAGTCGAGGTCGATTTTTTTCGGTCGATTTTGGATCGAAAAAGGTCGACCAATACACCGGCAAATACGGTATATATACTTATTATAAATGTAGTATTTATTTATATTGATTTATTGTTTATTTATATATATAAAGGCAGGTCCGCAAAAATATTTCTGACGCGTAGCCGGTCCGTGGCGCAAGAAAGGTTGGGGACCACTAGTCTAAAAGAATCTGGCCGTAACTGGAATAGGGTTCTACACGAATGCCCAACGGAAAAGTGAAGTGCACAAAACCTGCATTTGGCTGTATCAAAATAAATGTCATGAAAAAGGTAAAAACACTACATGGAAGCGCAATGTGTTGTGCTGGGTTCTTTTACAAGTAAAGACTGCTGCTTTGAGTTCACAGGGAGCCATGCTCTTTATTCACTGTACATAGAGGTTTTGAACTCGTGTTGTAGTTTCAGTGTCGGAGTTCAAACTAGGCTTGCAGTTTCCGAATGCCATTCGTGATGGGTGTTGTAAAAAGGTCTTGGCTTAAACGATTGAAGTGCACATAAGAAAAAAAAAAAAAAAAAAAAAGAGCTTGAAGTGCACATAAGAAAAAGAAAAAGCTTACAGCACCTGGTATTCCCAGGCAGTCTCCCATCCAAGTACTAACCAGGCCCGACCCTGCTTAGCTTCCGAGATAAGACGAGATCAGGCGTACTCAGGGTAGTATGGCCGTAAGCCGTGAGGTGACCCAACATTTTGCATTTTATAGACACAATCGCCCCTGAAACTAGCGAGCAAGCCAATGAAGCCTTCAAAACTGCTTCGGCACATGGAGACCAAGCATCCTGCATTAAAAGACAAACCTTAACCACTTCGGGTTTCATTGTCTCCGATTACGCCTGGATGGGACCGGCTCGTTTCTGAGAAACAAGCTCGGTGCTCCCAATAATTCAACGTAATGGTGACTTTTATTTTTATGTGGTTTATATTTGTTTTTATGCCAGTCGTATCATTTTATTTAATCCTATTTATATATATGTATTATAAATGTAGTATTTATTTATATAGATTTATTGTTTATTTATATATATAAAGGCAGGTCCGCAAAAATATTTCTGACGCGTAGCCGGTCCAAGAAAGTTTGGGGACCACTAGTCTAAAAGAATCTGGCCGTAACTGGAATAGGGTTCTACGCGAATGCCCAACGGAAAAGTGAAGTGCACAAAACCTGCATTTGGCTGTATCAAAATAAATGTCATGAAAAAGGTAAAAACACTACATGGAAGCGCAATGTGTTGTGCTGGGTTCTTTTACAAGTAAAGACTGCTGCTTTGAGTTCACAGGGAGCCATGCTCTTTATTCACTGTACATAGTCTGTCCTCTAGCGGTAAAAACGTGAACTGCAATGCTATGGCTGTCGCCACACAATGTAGGTTTTAAACTCGTGTTGTAGTTTCAGTGTCGGAGTTCAAACTAGGCTTGCAGTTTCCGAATGCCATTCGTGATGGGTGCTGTAAAAAGTTCTTGGCTTAAACGATTGAAGTGCACATAAAAAAAAAAAAAGCTTACGGTAACTGGTATTCCCAGGCGGTCTCCCATCCAAGTACTAACCAGGCCCGACCCTGCTTAGCCTCCGAGGTCGGACGAGAGCGGGCGCTCTCAGGGTAGTATTGCCGTAAGCCGTGAGACCGCTCAGAATTTTTCATTTTATAGACACAATCGCCCCTGAAACCATGCCAAGCAGCGGCGGGACTTGATGGCTGTGGTAAAAGTTTCCTTTCACAATTGACGTGGGAAAAAAAAAAAAAAAAAAGGCTTTCAGCACCTGGTATTCCCGGACGGTCACCCTTCCCTTTTGTTTTTTTTTTGTTTTTTTTACAACCAGGGCCGAAAAAGGCTTTCAGCACCTGGTATTCCCGGACGGTCACCCTTCCCTTTTGTTTTTTTTTTGTTTTTTTTACAACCAGGGCCGAAACAGGCTTTCTTCCAAGGCTTTTGGTGTTTTCTGGAAACATGGCTATCATGAAAAGTTATTGACAGCTTTTTATGCGGTAGCACGAATTTGCCGTTGCGACCTGCATTTTGCTGAATCAAAATAAATGCCTTGAAAAGTTTAAAAACACTTCATGGAAGTCACTTCACTGGTTTCTTTTATATCAAACAAATTGTTTTAGGTTATTCACCTGACATGTTTCGGCGGTTTCTTCCGCCTTCATCAGAGTGTCACAGATGTGATGGTGACGCGTCTTTATCAGCTGATGGATCAACATGTCAGGTGAATAACCTAAAACAATTTGTTTGATATAAAAGAAACCAGTGAAGTGATTAAATAAGGAAAAACAAAATGAACTTAGTACAATTACTTCATGGAAGTGTTGTGTTGGGTTCTTTTACAAGTCAAGCCTGCTGCTTTGAGTTCACAGGGAGCCATGCTCACTGTACATAGTCTGCTCTCTAGCGGTAAAAAATTTAACTACAATGCTGTGGATGTCACCACATAATATAGCTTTCAAACTCGTGTTATAGTTTCAATGTCGGAGTTTAAATTAGGCTTGCTGTTTCCGGATGCCATTCGTGATGGGTGTTGTAAAAAATAGCTTCTTAAACGATTGAAGTGCACATAAGAAAAAGAAAAAGCTTACAGCACCTGGTATTCCCAGGCGGTCTCCCATTCAAGTACTAACCAGGCCCGACCCTGCTTAGCTTCCGAGATCGGACGAGATCGGGCGTTCTCAGGGTAGTATGGCCGTAAGCCGTGAGGTGACCCAACATTTTGCATTTTATAGACACAATCGCCCCTGAAACTAGCGAGCGAGCCAATGAAGCCTTCAAAACTGCTTCGGCACATGGAGACCAAGCATCCTGCATTAAAAGACAAACCTTAACCACTTCGGGTTTCATTGTCTCCGATTACGCCTGGATGGGACCGGCTCGTTTCTGAGAAACAAGCTCGGTGCTCCCAATAATTCAACGTAATGGTGACTTTTATTTTTATGTGGTTTATATTTGTTTTTATGCCAGTCGTATCATTTTATTTAATCGTATTTACCGTATTTGCCGGTGTACAGGTCGACTCGGTGTATAAGTCGACCCCCTAAAATTCGACGGAAATTTACGATTTTATGATATATCCTTTGTATAAGTCGAGCTCAATTGTTGCATTATATTAAACTTCAAAATTCAATATGCGAAATTTATTGACGAAATGTGTTCAAATTCTGGGAGGCCGTGCGCATGCTGCTGTTTATAAGCACCGCGGAGGAGATCGCGGCCGGCGAGCTCGCGCACGCCGCCCGGCACCAACGGGAGGCCGGAAATAGCTCCAAGCCGAGCGGATCGGCACTTTATAAGCACCGCGGAGGAGATCGCGGCGCCTCATTGGACTTCCAGCGGCCGGCGAGCTCGCGCACCCGCCCGGCACATCCGGGAGGCCGTGCGCACGAGCCAAGTGGCCGAAAATAGCCCCCGCCGAGCGGATCGGCTGTTTATAAGCACCGCGGAGGTGGTCGCGGCGCCTCATTCGACTTCCAGCGGCCGGCGAGCTCGCGCACCCGCCCGGCACATCCGGGAGGCCGTGCGCACGAGCCAAGTGGCCGAAATTAGCCCCCGCCGAGCGGATCGGCTGTTTATAAGCACCGCGGAGGTGGTCGGGCGCCTCATTCGACTTCCAGCGGCCGGCGAGCTCGCGCACCCGCCCGGCACATCCGGGAGGCCGTGCGCACGAGCCAAGTGGCCGAAAATAGCCCCTGCCGAGCGGATCGGCTGTTTATAAGCACCGCGGAGGTGGTCGCGGCGCCTCATTCGACTTCCAGCGGCCGGCGAGCTCGCGCACCCGCCCGGCACATCCGGGAGGCCGTGCGCACGAGCCAAGTGGCCGAAAATAGCCCCCGCCGAGCGGATCGGTTGTTTATAAGCACCGCGGAGGTAGTCGCGGCGCCTCATTCGACTTCCAGCGGCCGGCGAGCTCGCGCACCCGCCCGGCACATCCGAGAGGCCGTGCGCACGAGCCAAGTGGCCGAAAATAGCCCCCGCCGAGCGGATCGGCTGTTTATAAGCACCGCGGAGGTGGTCGCGGCGCCTCATTCGACTTCCAGCGGCCGGCGAGCTCGCGCACCCGCCCGGCACATCCGGGAGGCCGTGCGCACGAGCCAAGTGGCCGAAAATAGCCCCCGCCGAGCGGATCGGCTGTTTATAAGCACCGCGGAGGTGGTCGCGGCGCCTCATTCGACTTCCAGCGGCCGGCGAGCTCGCGCACCCGCCCGGCACATCCGGGAGGCCGTGCGCACGAGTCAAGTGGCCGAAAATAGCCCCCGCCGAGCGGATCGGCTGTTTATAAGCACCGCGGAGGTGGTCGCGGCGCCTCATTCGACTTCCAGCGGCCGGCGAGCTCGCGCACCCGCCCGGCACATCCGGGAGGCCGTGCGCACGAGCCAAGTGGCCGAAAATAGCCCCCGCCGAGCGGATCGGCTGTTTATAAGCACCGCGGAGGTGGTCGCGGCGCCTCATTCGACTTCCGGCGGGCGGCGAGCTCGCGCACCCGCCCGGCACATCCGGGAGGCCGTGCGCACGAGCCAAGTGGCCGAAAATAGCCCCCGCCGAGCGGATCGGCTGTTTATAAGCACCGCGGAGGTGGTCGCGGCGCCTCATTCGACTTCAAGCGGCCGGCGAGCTCGCGCACCCGCCCGGCACATCCGGGAGGCCGTGCGCACGAGCCAAGTGGCCGAAAATAGCCCCCGCCGAGCGGATCGGCTGTTTATAAGCACCGCGGAGGTGGTCGCGGCGCCTCATTCGACTTCCAGCGGCCGGCGAGCTCGCGCACCCGCCCGGCACATCCGGGAGGCCGTGCGCACGAGCCAAGTGGCCGAAAATAGCCCCCGCCGAGCGGATCGGCTGTTTATAAGCACCGCGGAGGTGGTCGCGGCGCCTCATTCGACTTCCAGCGGCCGGCGAGCTCGCGCACCCGCCCGGCACATCCGGGAGGCCGTGCGCACGAGCCAAGTGGCCGAAAATAGCCCCCGCCGAGCGGATCGGCTGTTTATAAGCACCGCGGAGGTGGTCGCGGCGCCTCATTCGACTTCCAGCGGCCGGCGAGCTCGCGCACCCGCCCGGCACATCCGGGAGGCCGTGCGCACGAGCCAAGTGGCCGAAAATAGCCCCCGCCGAGCGGATCGGCTGTTTATAAGCACCGCGGAGGTGGTCGCGGCGCCTCATTCGACTTCCAGCGGCCGGCGAGCTCGCGCACCCGCCCGGCACATCCGGGAGGCCGTGCGCACGAGCCAAGTGGCCGAAAATAGCCCCCGCCGAGCGGATCGGCTGTTTATAAGCACCGCGGAGGTGGTCGCGGCGCCTCATTCGACTTCCAGCGGCCAGCGAGCTCGCGCACCCGCCCGGCACATCCGGGAGGCCGTGCGCACGAGCCAAGTGGCCGAAAATAGCCCCCGCCGAGCGGATCGGCTGTTTATAAGCACCGCGGAGGTGGTCGCGGCGCCTCATTCGACTTCCAGCGGCCGGCGAGCTCGCGCACCCGACCGGCACATCCGGGAGGCCGTGCGCACGAGCCAAGTGGCCGAAAATAGCCCCCGCCGAGCGGATCGGCTGTTTATAAGCACCGCGGAGGTGGTCGCGGCGCCTCATTCGACTTCCGGCGGGCGGCGAGCTCGCGCACCCGCCCGGCACATCCGGGAGGCCGTGCGCACGAGCCAAGTGGCCGAAAATAGCCCCCGCCGAGCGGATCGGCTGTTTATAAGCACCGCGGAGGTGGTCGCGGCGCCTCATTCGACTTCCAGCGGCCGGCGAGCTCGCGCACCCGCCCGGCACATCCGGGAGGCCGTGCGCACGAGCCAAGTGGCCGAAAATAGCCCCCGCCGAGCGGATCGGCTGTTTATAAGCACCGCGGAGGTGGTCGCGGCGCCTCATTCGACTTCCAGCGGCCGGCGAGCTCGCGCACCCGCCCGGCACATCCGGGAGGCCGTGCGCACGAGCCAAGTGGCCGAAAATAGCCCCCGCCGAGCGGATCGGCTGTTTATAAGCACCGCGGAGGTGGTCGCGGCGCCTCATTCGACTTCAAGCGGCCGGCGAGCTCGCGCACCCGCCCGGCACATCCGGGAGGCCGTGCGCACGAGCCAAGTGGCCGAAAATAGCCCCCGCCGAGCGGATCGGCTGTTTATAAGCACCGCGGAGGTGGTCGCGGCGCCTCATTCGACTTCCAGCGGCCGGCGAGCTCGCGCACCCGCCCGGCACATCCGGGAGGCCGTGCGCACGAGCCAAGTGGCCGAAAATAGCCCCCGCCGAGCGGATCGGCGGTTTATAAGCACCGCGGAGGTGGTCACGGCGCCTCATTCGACTTCCAGCGGCCGGCGAGATCGCGCACTCGTGCACGCCGCCCGGTTCAAATTTTCTAAGTGCAACGCACAATGAGATGCATGAGAAACGGCCTTGGTTACCATCACATTTGAAGCGATGAATACGAAGTTAAATTTTATGACTCGGTGTATAAGTCGAGGTCGATTTTTTTCGGTCGATTTTGGATCGAAAAAGGTCGACCAATACACCGGCAAATACGGTATATATACTTATTATAAATGTAGTATTTATTTATATTGATTTATTGTTTATTTATATATATAAAGGCAGGTCCGCAAAAATATTTCTGACGCGTAGCCGATCCGTGGCGCAAGAAAGGTTGGGGACCACTAGTCTAAAAGAATCTGGCCGTAACTGGAATAGGGTTCTACGCGAATGCCCAACGGAAAAGTGAAGTGCACAAAACCTGCATTTGGCTGTATCAAAATAAATGTCATGAAAAAGGTAAAAACACTACATGGAAGCGCAATGTGTTGTGCTGGGTTCTTTTACAAGTAAAGACTGCTGCTTTGAGTTCACAGGGAGCCATGCTCTTTATTCACTGTACATAGTCTGTCCTCTAGCGGTAAAAACGTGAACTGCAATGCTATGGCTGTCGCCACACAATGTAGGTTTTAAACTCGTGTTGTAGTTTCAGTGTCGGAGTTCAAACTAGGCTTGCAGTTTCCGAATGCCATTCGTGATGGGTGCTGTAAAAAGTTCTTGGCTTAAACGATTGAAGTGCACATAAGAAAAAAAAAAAAAAAAAAAAAGCTTACGGTAACTGGTATTCCCAGGCGGTCTCCCATCCAAGTACTAACCAGGTCCGACCCTGCTTAGCCTCCGAGGTCGGACGAGAGCGGGCGCTCTCAGGGTAGTATTGCCGTAAGCCGTGAGACCGCTCAGAATTTTTCATTTTATAGACACAATCGCCCCTGAAACCATGCCAAGCAGCGGCGGGACTTGATGGCTGTGGTAAAAGTTTCCTTTCACAATTGACGTGGGAAAAAAAAAAAAAAAAGGCTTTCAGCACCTGGTATTCCCGGACGGTCACCCTTCCCTTTTGTTTTTTTTTTTGTTTTTTTTACAACCAGGGCCGAAACAGGCTTTCTTCCAAGGCTTTTGGTGTTTTCTGGAAACATGGCTATCATGAAAAGTTATTGACAGCTTTTTATGCGGTAGCACGAATTTGCCGTTGCGACCTGCATTTTGCTGAATCAAAATAAATGCCTTGAAAAGTTTAAAAACACTTCATGGAAGTCACTTCACTGGTTTCTTTTATATCAAACAAATTGTTTTAGGTTATTCACCTGACATGTTTCGGCGGTTTCTTCCGCCTTCATCAGAGTGTCACAGATGTGATGGTGACGCGTCTTTATCAGCTGATGGATCAACATGTCAGGTGAATAACCTAAAACAATTTGTTTGATATAAAAGAAACCAGTGAAGTGATTAAATAAGGAAAAACAAAATGAACTTAGTACAATTACTTCATGGAAGTGTTGTGTTGGGTTCTTTTACAAGTCAAGCCTGCTGCTTTGAGTTCACAGGGAGCCATGCTCACTGTACATAGTCTGCTCTCTAGCGGTAAAAAATTTAACTACAATGCTGTGGATGTCACCACATAATATAGCTTTCAAACTCGTGTTATAGTTTCAATGTCGGAGTTTAAATTAGGCTTGCTGTTTCCGGATGCCATTCGTGATGGGTGTTGTAAAAAATAGCTTCTTAAACGATTGAAGTGCACATAAGAAAAAGAAAAAGCTTACAGCACCTGGTATTCCCAGGCGGTCTCCCATCCAAGTACTAACCAGGCCCGACCCTGCTTAGCTTCCGAGATCGGACGAGATCGGGCGTTCTCAGGGTAGTATGGCCGTAAGCCGTGAGGTGACCCAACATTTTGCATTTTATAGACACAATCGCCCCTGAAACTAGCGAGCGAGCCAATGAAGCCTTCAAAACTGCTTCGGCACATGGAGACCAAGCATCCTGCATTAAAAGACAAACCTTAACCACTTCGGGTTTCATTGTCTCCGATTACGCCTGGATGGGACCGGCTCGTTTCTGAGAAACAAGCTCGGTGCTCCCAATAATTCAACGTAATGGTGACTTTTATTTTTATGTGGTTTATATTTGTTTTTATGCCAGTCGTATCATTTTATTTAATCGTATTTACCGTATTTGCCGGTGTACAGGTCGACTCGGTGTATAAGTCGACCCCCTAAAATTCGACGGAAATTTACGATTTTATGATATATCCTTTGTATAAGTCGAGCTCAATTGTTGCATTATATTAAACTTCAAAATTCAATATGCGAAATTTATTGACGAAATGTGTTCAAATTCTGGGAGGCCGTGCGCATGCTGCTGTTTATAAGCACCGCGGAGGAGATCGCGGCCGGCGAGCTCGCGCACGCCGCCCGGCACCAACGGGAGGCCGGAAATAGCTCCAAGCCGAGCGGATCGGCACTTTATAAGCACCGCGGAGGAGATCGCGGCGCCTCATTGGACTTCCAGCGGCCGGCGAGCTCGCGCACCCGCCCGGCACATCCGGGAGGCAGTGCGCACGAGCCAAGTGGCCGAAAATAGCCCCCGCCGAGCGGATCGGCTGTTTATAAGCACCGCGGAGGTGGTCGCGGCGCCTCATTCGACTTCCAGCGGCCGGCGAGCTCGCGCACCCGCCCGGCACATCCGGGAGGCCGTGCGCACGAGCCAAGTGGCCGAAAATAGCCCC
>NW_026061333.1:295000-315000 GCF_024217435.2 Syngnathus scovelli
GGATGGGACCGGCTCGTTTCTGAGAAACAAGCTCGGTGCTCCCAATAATTCAACGTAATGGTGACTTTTATTTTTATGTGGTTTATATTTGTTTTTATGCCAGTCGTATCATTTTATTTAATCGTATTTACCGTATTTGCCGGTGTACAGGTCGACTCGGTGTATAAGTCGACCCCCTAAAATTCGACGGAAATTTACGATTTTATGATATATCCTTTGTATAAGTCGAGCTCAATTGTTGCATTATATTAAACTTCAAAATTCAATATGCGAAATTTATTGACGAAATGTGTTCAAATTCTGGGAGGCCGTGCGCATGCTGCTGTTTATAAGCACCGCGGAGGAGATCGCGGCCGGCGAGCTCGCGCACGCCGCCCGGCACCAACGGGAGGCCGGAAATAGCTCCAAGCCGAGCGGATCGGCACTTTATAAGCACCGCGGAGGAGATCGCGGCGCCTCATTGGACTTCCAGCGGCCGGCGAGCTCGCGCACCCGCCCGGCACATCCGGGAGGCCGTGCGCACGAGCCAAGTGGCCGAAAATAGCCCCCGCCGAGCGGATCGGCTGTTTATAAGCACCGCGGAGGTGGTCGCGGCGCCTCATTCGACTTCCAGCGGCCGGCGAGCTCGCGCACCCGCCCGGCACATCCGGGAGGCCGTGCGCACGAGCCAAGTGGCCGAAAATAGCCCCCGCCGAGCGGATCGGCTGTTTATAAGCACCGCGGAGGTGGTCGGGCGCCTCATTCGACTTCCAGCGGCCGGCGAGCTCGCGCACCCGCCCGGCACATCCGGGAGGCCGTGCGCACGAGCCAAGTGAGCGAAAATAGCCCCTGCCGAGCGGATCGGCTGTTTATAAGCACCGCGGAGGTGGTCGCGGCGCCTCATTCGACTTCCAGCGGCCGGCGAGCTCGCGCACCCGCCCGGCACATCCGGGAGGCCGTGCGCACGAGCCAAGTGGCCGAAAATAGCCCCCGCCGAGCGGATCGGTTGTTTATAAGCACCGCGGAGGTAGTCGCGGCGCCTCATTCGACTTCCAGCGGCCGGCGAGCTCGCGCACCCGCCCGGCCCATCCGAGAGGCCGTGCGCACGAGCCAAGTGGCCGAAAATAGCCCCCGCCGAGCGGATCGGCTGTTTATAAGCACCGCGGAGGTGGTCGCGGCGCCTCATTCGACTTCCAACGGCCGGCGAGCTCGCGCACCCGCCCGGCACATCCGGGAGGCCGTGCGCACGAGCCAAGTGGCCGAAAATAGCCCCCGCCGAGCGGATCGGCTGTTTATAAGCACCGCGGAGGTGGTCGCGGCGCCTCATTCGACTTCCAGCGGCCGGCGAGCTCGCGCACCCGCCCGGCACATCCGGGAGGCCGTGCGCACGAGCCAAGTGGCCGAAAATAGCCCCCGCCGAGCGGATCGGCTGTTTATAAGCACCGCGGAGGTGGTCGCGGCGCCTCATTCGACTTCCAGCGGCCGGCGAGCTCGCGCACCCGCCCGGCACATCCGGGAGGCCGTGCGCACGAGTCAAGTGGCCGAAAATAGCCCCCGCCGAGCGGATCGGCTGTTTATAAGCACCGCGGAGGTGGTCGCGGCGCCTCATTCGACTTCCAGCGGCCGGCGAGCTCGCGCACCCGCCCGGCACATCCGGGAGGCCGTGCGCACGAGCCAAGTGGCCGAAAATAGCCCCCGCCGAGCGGATCGGCTGTTTATAAGCACCGCGGAGGTGGTCGCGGCGCCTCATTCGACTTCCGGCGGGCGGCGAGCTCGCGCACCCGCCCGGCACATCCGGGAGGCCGTGCGCACGAGCCAAGTGGCCGAAAATAGCCCCCGCCGAGCGGATCGGCTGTTTATAAGCACCGCGGAGGTGGTCGCGGCGCCTCATTCGACTTCAAGCGGCCGGCGAGCTCGCGCACCCGCCCGGCACATCCGGGAGGCCGTGCGCACGAGCCAAGTGGCCGAAAATAGCCCCCGCCGAGCGGATCGGCTGTTTATAAGCACCGCGGAGGTGGTCGCGGCGCCTCATTCGACTTCCAGCGGCCGGCGAGCTCGCGCACCCGCCCGGCACATCCGGGAGGCCGTGCGCACGAGCCAAGTGGCCGAAAATAGCCCCCGCCGAGCGGATCGGCTGTTTATAAGCACCGCGGAGGTGGTCGGGCGCCTCATTCGACTTCCAGCGGCCGGCGAGCTCGCGCACCCGCCCGGCACATCCGGGAGGCCGTGCGCACGAGCCAAGTGTCCGAAAATAGCCCCCGCCGAGCGGATCGGCTGTTTATAAGCACCGCGGAGGTGGTCGCGGCGCCTCATTCGACTTCCAGCGGCCGGCGAGCTCGCGCACCCGCCCGGCACATCCGGGAGGCCGTGCGCACGAGCCAAGTGGCCGAAAATAGCCCCCGCCGAGCGGATCGGCTGTTTATAAGCACCGCGGAGGTGGTCGCGGCGCCTCATTCGACTTCCAGCGGCCGGCGAGCTCGCGCACCCGCCCGGCACATCCGGGAGGCCGTGCGCACGAGCCAAGTGGCCGAAAATAGCCCCCGCCGAGCGGATCGGCTGTTTATAAGCACCGCGGAGGTGGTCGCGGCGCCTCATTCGACTTCCGGCGAGCTCGCGCACCCGCCCGGCACATCCGGGAGGCCGTGCGCACGAGCCAAGTGGCCGAAAATAGCCCCCGCCGAGCGGATCGGCTGTTTATAAGCACCGCGGAGGTGGTCGCGGCGCCTCATTCGACTTCCAGCGGCCGGCGAGCTCGCGCACCCGCCCGGCACATCCGGGAGGCCGTGCGCACGAGCCAAGTGGCCGAAAATAGCCCCCGCCGAGCGGATCGGCTGTTTATAAGCACCGCGGAGGTGGTCGCGGCGCCTCATTCGACTTACAGCGGTCGGCGAGCTCGCGCACCCGCCCGGCACATCCGGGAGGCCGTGCGCACGAGCCAAGTGGCCGAAAATAGCCCCCGCCGAGCGGATCGGCTGTTTATAAGCACCGCGGAGGTGGTCGCGGCGCCTCATTCGACTTCCAGCGGCCGGCGAGCTCGCGCACCCGCCCGGCACATCCGGGAGGCCGTGCGCACGAGCCAAGTGGCCGAAAATAGCCCCCGCCGAGCGGATCGGCTGTTTATAAGCACCGCGGAGGTGGTCGCGGCGCCTCATTCGACTTCCAGCGGCCGGCGAGCTCGCGCACCCGCCCGGCACATCCGGGAGGCCGTGCGCACGAGCCAAGTGGCCGAAAATAGCCCCCGCCGAGCGGATCGGCTGTTTATAAGCACCGCGGAGGTGGTCGCGGCGCCTCATTCGACTTCCAGCGGCCGGCGAGCTCGCGCACCCGCCCGGCACATCCGGGAGGCCGTGCGCACGAGCCAAGTGGCCGAAAATAGCCCCCGCCGAGCGGATCGGCGGTTTATAAGCACCGCGGAGGTGGTCGCGGCGCCTCATTCGACTTCCAGCGGGCCGCGCACTCGCGCACGCCGCCCGGTTCAAATTTTCTAAGTGCAACGCACAATGAGATGCATGAGAAACGGCCTTGGTTACCATCACATTTGAAGCGATGAATACGAAGTTAAATTTTATGACTCGGTGTATAAGTCGAGGTCGATTTTTTTCGGTCGATTTTGGATCGAAAAAGGTCGACCAATACACCGGCAAATACGGTATATATACTTATTATAAATGTAGTATTTATTTATATTGATTTATTGTTTATTTATATATATAAAGGCAGGTCCGCAAAAATATTTCTGACGCGTAGCCGGTCCGTGGCGCAAGAAAGGTTGGGGACCACTAGTCTAAAAGAATCTGGCCGTAACTGGAATAGGGTTCTACGCGAATGCCCAACGGAAAAGTGAAGTGCACAAAACCTGCATTTGGCTGTATCAAAATAAATGTCATGAAAAAGGTAAAAACACTACATGGAAGCGCAATGTGTTGTGCTGGGTTCTTTTACAAGTAAAGACTGCTGCTTTGAGTTCACAGGGAGCCATGCTCTTTATTCACTGTACATAGAGGTTTTGAACTCGTGTTGTAGTTTCAGTGTCGGAGTTCAAACTAGGCTTGCAGTTTCCGAATGCCATTCGTGATGGGTGTTGTAAAAAGGTCTTGGCTTAAACGATTGAAGTGCACATAAGAAAAAAAAAAAAAAAAAAAAGAGCTTGAAGTGCACATAAGAAAAAGAAAAAGCTTACAGCACCTGGTATTCCCAGGCAGTCTCCCATCCAAGTACTAACCAGGCCCGACCCTGCTTAGCTTCCGAGATAAGACGAGATCAGGCGTACTCAGGGTAGTATGGCCGTAAGCCGTGAGGTGACCCAACATTTTGCATTTTATAGACACAATCGCCCCTGAAACTAGCGAGCAAGCCAATGAAGCCTTCAAAACTGCTTCGGCACATGGAGACCAAGCATCCTGCATTAAAAGACAAACCTTAACCACTTCGGGTTTCATTGTCTCCGATTACGCCTGGATGGGACCGGCTCGTTTCTGAGAAACAAGCTCGGTGCTCCCAATAATTCAACGTAATGGTGACTTTTATTTTTATGTGGTTTATATTTGTTTTTATGCCAGTCGTATCATTTTATTTAATCCTATTTATATATATGTATTATAAATGTAGTATTTATTTATATAGATTTATTGTTTATTTATATATATAAACGCAGGTCCGCAAAAATATTTCTGACGCGTAGCCGGTCCGTGGCGCAAGAAAGTTTGGGGACCACTAGTCTAAAAGAATCTGGCCGTAACTGGAATAGGGTTCTACGCGAATGCCCAACGGAAAAGTGAAGTGCACAAAACCTGCATTTGGCTGTATCAAAATAAATGTCATGAAAAAGGTAAAAACACTACATGGAAGCGCAATGTGTTGTGCTGGGTTCTTTTACAAGTAAAGACTGCTGCTTTGAGTTCACAGGGAGCCATGCTCTTTATTCACTGTACATAGTCTGTCCTCTAGCGGTAAAAACGTGAACTGCAATGCTATGGCTGTCGCCACACAATGTAGGTTTTAAACTCGTGTTGTAGTTTCAGTGTCGGAGTTCAAACTAGGCTTGCAGTTTCCGAATGCCATTCGTGATGGGTGCTGTAAAAAGTTCTTGGCTTAAACGATTGAAGTGCACATAAGAAAAAAAAAAAAAAAAAAAAAGCTTACGGTAACTGGTATTCCCAGGCGGTCTCCCATCCAAGTACTAACCAGGCCCGACCCTGCTTAGCCTCCGAGGTCGGACGAGAGCGGGCGCTCTCAGGGTAGTATTGCCGTAAGCCGTGAGACCGCTCAGAATTTTTCATTTTATAGACACAATCGCCCCTGAAACCATGCCAAGCAGCGGCGGGACTTGATGGCTGTGGTAAAAGTTTCCTTTCACAATTGACGTGGGAAAAAAAAAAAAAAAAAAGGCTTTCAGCACCTGGTATTCCCGGACGGTCACCCTTCCCTTTTGTTTTTTTTTTGTTTTTTTTACAACCAGGGCCGAAACAGGCTTTCTTCCAAGGCTTTTGGTGTTTTCTGGAAACATGGCTATCATGAAAAGTTATTGACAGCTTTTTATGCGGTAGCACGAATTTGCCGTTGCGACCTGCATTTTGCTGAATCAAAATAAATGCCTTGAAAAGTTTAAAAACACTTCATGGAAGTCACTTCACTGGTTTCTTTTATATCAAACAAATTGTTTTAGGTTATTCACCTGACATGTTTCGGCGGTTTCTTCCGCCTTCATCAGAGTGTCACAGATGTGATGGTGACGCGTCTTTATCAGCTGATGGATCAACATGTCAGGTGAATAACCTAAAACAATTTGTTTGATATAAAAGAAACCAGTGAAGTGATTAAATAAGGAAAAACAAAATGAACTTAGTACAATTACTTCATGGAAGTGTTGTGTTGGGTTCTTTTACAAGTCAAGCCTGCTGCTTTGAGTTCACAGGGAGCCATGCTCACTGTACATAGTCTGCTCTCTAGCGGTAAAAAATTTAACTACAATGCTGTGGATGTCACCACATAATATAGCTTTCAAACTCGTGTTATAGTTTCAATGTCGGAGTTTAAATTAGGCTTGCTGTTTCCGGATGCCATTCGTGATGGGTGTTGTAAAAAATAGCTTCTTAAACGATTGAAGTGCACATAAGAAAAAGAAAAAGCTTACAGCACCTGGTATTCCCAGGCGGTCTCCCATCCAAGTACTAACCAGGCCCGACCCTGCTTAGCTTCCGAGATCGGACGAGATCGGGCGTTCTCAGGGTAGTATGGCCGTAAGCCGTGAGGTGACCCAACATTTTGCATTTTATAGACACAATCGCCCCTGAAACTAGCGAGCGAGCCAATGAAGCCTTCAAAACTGCTTCGGCACATGGAGACCAAGCATCCTGCATTAAAAGACAAACCTTAACCACTTCGGGTTTCATTGTCTCCGATTACGCCTGGATGGGACCGGCTCGTTTCTGAGAAACAAGCTCGGTGCTCCCAATAATTCAACGTAATGGTGACTTTTATTTTTATGTGGTTTATATTTGTTTTTATGCCAGTCGTATCATTTTATTTAATCGTATTTACCGTATTTGCCGGTGTACAGGTCGACTCGGTGTATAAGTCGACCCCCTAAAATTCGACGGAAATTTACGATTTTATGATATATCCTTTGTATAAGTCG
This sequence comes from Syngnathus scovelli, assembly GCF_024217435.2. Classification (NCBI taxonomy): domain Eukaryota; kingdom Metazoa; phylum Chordata; class Actinopteri; order Syngnathiformes; family Syngnathidae; genus Syngnathus; species Syngnathus scovelli. The sequence continues at coordinate 301,617 of NW_026061333.1, forward strand.
AGCTCAATTGTTGCATTATATTAAACTTCAAAATTCAATATGCGAAATTTATTGACGAAATGTGTTCAAATTCTGGGAGGCCGTGCGCATGCTGCTGTTTATAAGCACCGCGGAGGAGATCGCGGCCGGCGAGCTCGCGCACGCCGCCCGGCACCAACGGGAGGCCGGAAATAGCTCCAAGCCGAGCGGATCGGCACTTTATAAGCACCGCGGAGGAGATCGCGGCGCCTCATTGGACTTCCAGCGGCCGGCGAGCTCGCGCACCCGCCCGGCACATCCGGGAGGCCGTGCGCACGAGCCAAGTGGCCGAAAATAGCCCCCGCCGAGCGGATCGGCTGTTTATAAGCACCGCGGAGGTGGTCGCGGCGCCTCATTCGACTTCCAGCGGCCGGCGAGCTCGCGCACCCGCCCGGCACATCCGGGAGGCCGTGCGCACGAGCCAAGTGGCCGAAAATAGCCCCCGCCGAGCGGATCGGCTGTTTATAAGCACCGCGGAGGTGGTCGGGCGCCTCATTCGACTTCCAGCGGCCGGCGAGCTCGCGCACCCGCCCGGCACATCCGGGAGGCCGTGCGCACGAGCCAAGTGGCCGAAAATAGCCCCTGCCGAGCGGATCGGCTGTTTATAAGCACCGCGGAGGTGGTCGCGGCGCCTCATTCGACTTCCAGCGGCCGGCGAGCTCGCGCACCCGCCCGGCACATCCGGGAGGCCGTGCGCACGAGCCAAGTGGCCGAAAATAGCCCCCGCCGAGCGGATCGGTTGTTTATAAGCACCGCGGAGGTAGTCGCGGCGCCTCATTCGACTTCCAGCGGCCGGCGAGCTCGCGCACCCGCCCGGCCCATCCGAGAGGCCGTGCGCACGAGCCAAGTGGCCGAAAATAGCCCCCGCCGAGCGGATCGGCTGTTTATAAGCACCGCGGAGGTGGTCGCGGCGCCTCATTCGACTTCCAACGGCCGGCGAGCTCGCGCACCCGCCCGGCACATCCGGGAGGCCGTGCGCACGAGCCAAGTGGCCGAAAATAGCCCCCGCCGAGCGGATCGGCTGTTTATAAGCACCGCGGAGGTGGTCGCGGCGCCTCATTCGACTTCCAGCGGCCGGCGAGCTCGCGCACCCGCCCGGCACATCCGGGAGGCCGTGCGCACGAGCCAAGTGGCCGAAAATAGCCCCCGCCGAACGGATCGGCTGTTTATAAGCACCGCGGAGGTGGTCGCGGCGCCTCATTCGACTTCCAGCGGGCCGCGCACTCGCGCACGCCGCCCGGTTCAAATTTTCTAAGTGCAACGCACAATGAGATGCATGAGAAACGGCCTTGGTTACCATCACATTTGAAGCGATGAATACGAAGTTAAATTTTATGACTCGGTGTATAAGTCGAGGTCGATTTTTTTCGGTCGATTTTGGATCGAAAAAGGTCGACCAATACACCGGCAAATACGGTATATATACTTATTATAAATGTAGTATTTATTTATATTGATTTATTGTTTATTTATATATATAAAGGCAGGTCCGCAAAAATATTTCTGACGCGTAGCCGGTCCGTGGCGCAAGAAAGGTTGGGGACCACTAGTCTAAAAGAATCTGGCCGTAACTGGAATAGGGTTCTACGCGAATGCCCAACGGAAAAGTGAAGTGCACAAAACCTGCATTTGGCTGTATCAAAATAAATGTCATGAAAAAGGTAAAAACACTACATGGAAGCGCAATGTGTTGTGCTGGGTTCTTTTACAAGTAAAGACTGCTGCTTTGAGTTCACAGGGAGCCATGCTCTTTATTCACTGTACATAGAGGTTTTGAACTCGTGTTGTAGTTTCAGTGTCGGAGTTCAAACTAGGCTTGCAGTTTCCGAATGCCATTCGTGATGGGTGTTGTAAAAAGGTCTTGGCTTAAACGATTGAAGTGCACATAAGAAAAAAAAAAAAAAAAAAAAGAGCTTGAAGTGCACATAAGAAAAAGAAAAAGCTTACAGCACCTGGTATTCCCAGGCAGTCTCCCATCCAAGTACTAACCAGGCCCGACCCTGCTTAGCTTCCGAGATAAGACGAGATCAGGCGTACTCAGGGTAGTATGGCCGTAAGCCGTGAGGTGACCCAACATTTTGCATTTTATAGACACAATCGCCCCTGAAACTAGCGAGCAAGCCAATGAAGCCTTCAAAACTGCTTCGGCACATGGAGACCAAGCATCCTGCATTAAAAGACAAACCTTAACCACTTCGGGTTTCATTGTCTCCGATTACGCCTGGATGGGACCGGCTCGTTTCTGAGAAACAAGCTCGGTGCTCCCAATAATTCAACGTAATGGTGACTTTTATTTTTATGTGGTTTATATTTGTTTTTATGCCAGTCGTATCATTTTATTTAATCCTATTTATATATATGTATTATAAATGTAGTATTTATTTATATAGATTTATTGTTTATTTATATATATAAACGCAGGTCCGCAAAAATATTTCTGACGCGTAGCCGGTCCGTGGCGCAAGAAAGTTTGGGGACCACTAGTCTAAAAGAATCTGGCCGTAACTGGAATAGGGTTCTACGCGAATGCCCAACGGAAAAGTGAAGTGCACAAAACCTGCATTTGGCTGTATCAAAATAAATGTCATGAAAAAGGTAAAAACACTACATGGAAGCGCAATGTGTTGTGCTGGGTTCTTTTACAAGTAAAGACTGCTGCTTTGAGTTCACAGGGAGCCATGCTCTTTATTCACTGTACATAGTCTGTCCTCTAGCGGTAAAAACGTGAACTGCAATGCTATGGCTGTCGCCACACAATGTAGGTTTTAAACTCGTGTTGTAGTTTCAGTGTCGGAGTTCAAACTAGGCTTGCAGTTTCCGAATGCCATTCGTGATGGGTGCTGTAAAAAGTTCTTGGCTTAAACGATTGAAGTGCACATAAGAAAAAAAAAAAAAAAAAAAAAGCTTACGGTAACTGGTATTCCCAGGCGGTCTCCCATCCAAGTACTAACCAGGCCCGACCCTGCTTAGCCTCCGAGGTCGGACGAGAGCGGGCGCTCTCAGGGTAGTATTGCCGTAAGCCGTGAGACCGCTCAGAATTTTTCATTTTATAGACACAATCGCCCCTGAAACCATGCCAAGCAGCGGCGGGACTTGATGGCTGTGGTAAAAGTTTCCTTTCACAATTGACGTGGGAAAAAAAAAAAAAAAAAAGGCTTTCAGCACCTGGTATTCCCGGACGGTCACCCTTCCCTTTTGTTTTTTTTTTGTTTTTTTTTACAACCAGGGCCGAAACAGGCTTTCTTCCAAGGCTTTTGGTGTTTTCTGGAAACATGGCTATCATGAAAAGTTATTGACAGCTTTTTATGCGGTAGCACGACTTTGCCGTTGCGACCTGCATTTTGCTGAATCAAAATAAATGCCTTGAAAAGTTTAAAAACACTTCATGGAAGTCACTTCACTGGTTTCTTTTATATCAAACAAATTGTTTTAGGTTATTCACCTGACATGTTTCGGCGGTTTCTTCCGCCTTCATCAGAGTGTCACAGATGTGATGGTGACGCGTCTTTATCAGCTGATGGATCAACATGTCAGGTGAATAACCTAAAACAATTTGTTTGATATAAAAGAAACCAGTGAAGTGATTAAATAAGGAAAAACAAAATGAACTTAGTACAATTACTTCATGGAAGTGTTGTGTTGGGTTCTTTTACAAGTCAAGCCTGCTGCTTTGAGTTCACAGGGAGCCATGCTCACTGTACATAGTCTGCTCTCTAGCGGTAAAAAATTTAACTACAATGCTGTGGATGTCACCACATAATATAGCTTTCAAACTCGTGTTATAGTTTCAATGTCGGAGTTTAAATTAGGCTTGCTGTTTCCGGATGCCATTCGTGATGGGTGTTGTAAAAAATAGCTTCTTAAACGATTGAAGTGCACATAAGAAAAAGAAAAAGCTTACAGCACCTGGTATTCCCAGGCGGTCTCCCATCCAAGTACTAACCAGGCCCGACCCTGCTTAGCTTCCGAGATCGGACGAGATCGGGCGTTCTCAGGGTAGTATGGCCGTAAGCCGTGAGGTGACCCAACATTTTGCATTTTATAGACACAATCGCCCCTGAAACTAGCGAGCGAGCCAATGAAGCCTTCAAAACTGCTTCGGCACATGGAGACCAAGCATCCTGCATTAAAAGACAAACCTTAACCACTTCGGGTTTCATTGTCTCCGATTACGCCTGGATGGGACCGGCTCGTTTCTGAGAAACAAGCTCGGTGCTCCCAATAATTCAACGTAATGGTGACTTTTATTTTTATGTGGTTTATATTTGTTTTTATGCCAGTCGTATCATTTTATTTAATCGTATTTACCGTATTTGCCGGTGTACAGGTCGACTCGGTGTATAAGTCGACCCCCTAAAATTCGACGGAAATTTACGATTTTATGATATATCCTTTGTATAAGTCGAGCTCAATTGTTGCATTATATTAAACTTCAAAATTCAATATGCGAAATTTATTGACGAAATGTGTTCAAATTCTGGGAGGCCGTGCGCATGCTGCTGTTTATAAGCACCGCGGAGGAGATCGCGGCCGGCGAGCTCGCGCACGCCGCCCGGCACCAACGGGAGGCCGGAAATAGCTCCAAGCCGAGCGGATCGGCACTTTATAAGCACCGCGGAGGAGATCGCGGCGCCTCATTGGACTTCCAGCGGCCGGCGAGCTCGCGCACCCGCCCGGCACATCCGGGAGGCCGTGCGCACGAGCCAAGTGGCCGAAAATAGCCCCCGCCGAGCGGATCGGCTGTTTATAAGCACCGCGGAGGTGGTCGCGGCGCCTCATTCGACTTCCAGCGGCCGGCGAGCTCGCGCACCCGCCCGGCACATCCGGGAGGCCGTGCGCACGAGCCAAGTGGCCGAAAATAGCCCCCGCCGAGCGGATCGGCTGTTTATAAGCACCGCGGAGGTGGTCGGGCGCCTCATTCGACTTCCAGCGGCCGGCGAGCTCGCGCACCCGCCCGGCACATCCGGGAGGCCGTGCACACGAGCCAAGTGGCCGAAAATAGCCCCTGCCGAGCGGATCGGCTGTTTATAAGCACCGCGGAGGTGGTCGCGGCGCCTCATTCGACTTCCAGCGGCCGGCGAGCTCGCGCACCCGCCCGGCACATCCGGGAGGCCGTGCGCACGAGCCAAGTGGCCGAAAATAGCCCCCGCCGAGCGGATCGGTTGTTTATAAGCACCGCGGAGGTAGTCGCGGCGCCTCATTCGACTTCCAGCGGCCGGCGAGCTCGCGCACCCGCCCGGCCCATCCGAGAGGCCGTGCGCACGAGCCAAGTGGCCGAAAATAGCCCCCGCCGAGCGGATCGGCTGTTTATAAGCACCGCGGAGGTGGTCGCGGCGCCTCATTCGACTTCCAACGGCCGGCGAGCTCGCGCACCCGCCCGGCACATCCGGGAGGCCGTGCGCACGAGCCAAGTGGCCGAAAATAGCCCCCGCCGAGCGGATCGGCTGTTTATAAGCACCGCGGAGGTGGTCGCGGCGCCTCATTCGACTTCCAGCGGCCGGCGAGCTCGCGCACCCGCCCGGCACATCCGGGAGGCCGTGCGCACGAGCCAAGTGGCCGAAAATAGCCCCCGCCGAGCGGATCGGCTGTTTATAAGCACCGCGGAGGTGGTCGCGGCGCCTCATTCGACTTCCAGCGGCCGGCGAGCTCGCGCACCCGCCCGGCACATCCGGGAGGCCGTGCGCACGAGTCAAGTGGCCGAAAATAGCCCCCGCCGAGCGGATCGGCTGTTTATAAGCACCGCGGAGGTGGTCGCGGCGCCTCATTCGACTTCCAGCGGCCGGCGAGCTCGCGCACCCGCCCGGCACATCCGGGAGGCCGTGCGCACGAGCCAAGTGGCCGAAAATAGCCCCCGCCGAGCGGATCGGCTGTTTATAAGCACCGCGGAGGTGGTCGCGGCGCCTCATTCGACTTCCGGCGGGCGGCGAGCTCGCGCACCCGCCCGGCACATCCGGGAGGCCGTGCGCACGAGCCAAGTGGCCGAAAATAGCCCCCGCCGAGCGGATCGGCTGTTTATAAGCACCGCGGAGGTGGTCGCGGCGCCTCATTCGACTTCAAGCGGCCGGCGAGCTCGCGCACCCGCCCGGCACATCCGGGAGGCCGTGCGCACGAGCCAAGTGGCCGAAAATAGCCCCCGCCGAGCGGATCGGCTGTTTATAAGCACCGCGGAGGTGGTCGCGGCGCCTCATTCGACTTCCAGCGGCCGGCGAGCTCGCGCACCCGCCCGGCACATCCGGGAGGCCGTGCGCACGAGCCAAGTGGCCGAAAATAGCCCCCGCCGAGCGGATCGGCTGTTTATAAGCACCGCGGAGGTGGTCGCGGCGCCTCATTCGACTTCCGGCGAGCTCGCGAGCTCGCGCACCCGCCCGGCACATCCGGGAGGCCGTGCGCACGAGCCAAGTGGCCGAAAATAGCCCCCGCCGAGCGGATCGGCTGTTTATAAGCACCGCGGAGGTGGTCGCGGCGCCTCATTCGACTTCCAGCGGCCGGCGAGATCGCGCACCCGCCCGGCACATCCGGGAGGCCGTGCGCACGAGCCAAGTGGCCGAAAATAGCCCCCGCCGAGCGGATCGGCTGTTTATAAGCACCGCGGAGGTGGTCGCGGCGCCTCATTCGACTTCCAGCGGCCGGCGAGCTCGCGCACCCGCCCGGCACATCCGGGAGGCCGTGCGCACGAGCCAAGTGGCCGAAAATAGCCCCCGCCGAGCGGATCGGCTGTTTATAAGCACCGCGGAGGTGGTCGCGGCGCCTCATTCGACTTCCGGCGAGCTCGCACACCCGCCCGGCACATCCGGGAGGCCGTGCGCACGAGCCAAGTGGCCGAAAATAGCCCCCGCCGAGCGGATCGGCTGTTTATAAGCACCGCGGAGGTGGTCGCGGCGCCTCATTCGACTTCCAGCGGCCGGCGAGCTCGCGCACCCGCCCGGCACATCCGGGAGGCCGTGCGCACGAGCCAAGTGGCCGAAAATAGCCCCCGCCGAGCGGATCGGCTGTTTATAAGCACCGCGGAGGTGGTCGCGGCGCCTCATTCGACTTACAGCGGTCGGCGAGCTCGCGCACCCGCCCGGCACATCCGGGAGGCCGTGCGCACGAGCCAAGTGGCCGAAAATAGCCCCCGCCGAGCGGATCGGCTGTTTATAAGCACCGCGGAGGTGGTCGCGGCGCCTCATTCGACTTCCAGCGGCCGGCGAGCTCGCGCACCCGCCCGGCACATCCGGGAGGCCGTGCGCACGAGCCAAGTGGCCGAAAATAGCCCCCGCCGAGCGGATCGGCTGTTTATAAGCACCGCGGAGGTGGTCGCGGCGCCTCATTCGACTTCCAGCGGCCGGCGAGCTCGCGCACCCGCCCGGCACATCCGGGAGGCCGTGCGCACGAGCCAAGTGGCCGAAAATAGCCCCCGCCGAGCGGATCGGCTGTTTATAAGCACCGCGGAGGTGGTCGCGGCGCCTCATTCGACTTCCAGCGGCCGGCGAGCTCGCGCACCCGCCCGGCACATCCGGGAGGCCGTGCGCACGAGCCAAGTGGTCGAAAATAGCCCCCGCCGAGCGGATCGGCGGTTTATAAGCACCGCGGAGGTGGTCGCGGCGCCTCATTCGACTTCCAGCGGCCGGCGAGATCGCGCACCCGCCCGGCACATCCGGGAGGCCGTGCGCACGAGCCAAGTGGCCGAAAATAGCCCCCGCCGAGCGGATCGGCTGTTTATAAGCACCGCGGAGGTGGTCGCGGCGCCTCATTCGACTTCCAGCGGCCGGCGAGCTCGCGCACCCGCCCGGCACATCCGGGAGGCCGTGCGCACGAGCCAAGTGGCCGAAAATAGCCCCCGCCGAGCGGATCGGCTGTTTATAAGCACCGCGGAGGTGGTCGCGGCGCCTCATTCGACTTCCGGCGAGCTCGCGCACCCGCCCGGCACATCCGGGAGGCCGTGCGCACGAGCCAAGTGGCCGAAAATAGCCCCCGCCGAGCGGATCGGCTGTTTATAAGCACCGCGGAGGTGGTCGCGGCGCCTCATTCGACTTCCAGCGGCCGGCGAGCTCGCGCACCCGCCCGGCACATCCGGGAGGCCGTGCGCACGAGCCAAGTGGCCGAAAATAGCCCCCGCCGAGCGGATCGGCTGTTTATAAGCACCGCGGAGGTGGTCGCGGCGCCTCATTCGACTTACAGCGGTCGGCGAGCTCGCGCACCCGCCCGGCACATCCGGGAGGCCGTGCGCACGAGCCAAGTGGCCGAAAATAGCCCCCGCCGAGCGGATCGGCTGTTTATAAGCACCGCGGAGGTGGTCGCGGCGCCTCATTCGACTTCCAGCGGCCGGCGAGCTCGCGCACCCGCCCGGCACATCCGGGAGGCCGTGCGCACGAGCCAAGTGGCCGAAAATAGCCCCCGCCGAGCGGATCGGCTGTTTATAAGCACCGCGGAGGTGGTCGCGGCGCCTCATTCGACTTCCAGCGGCCGGCGAGCTCGCGCACCCGCCCGGCACATCCGGGAGGCCGTGCGCACGAGCCAAGTGGCCGAAAATAGCCCCCGCCGAGCGGATCGGCTGTTTATAAGCACCGCGGAGGTGGTCGCGGCGCCTCATTCGACTTCCAGCGGCCGGCGAGCTCGCGCACCCGCCCGGCACATCCGGGAGGCCGTGCGCACGAGCCAAGTGGCCGAAAATAGCCCCCGCCGAGCGGATCGGCGGTTTATAAGCACCGCGGAGGTGGTCGCGGCGCCTCATTCGACTTCCAGCGGGCCGCGCACTCGCGCACGCCGCCCGGTTCAAATTTTCTAAGTGCAACGCACAATGAGATGCATGAGAAACGGCCTTGGTTACCATCACATTTGAAGCGATGAATACGAAGTTAAATTTTATGACTCGGTGTATAAGTCGAGGTCGATTTTTTTCGGTCGATTTTGGATCGAAAAAGGTCGACCAATACACCGGCAAATACGGTATATATACTTATTATAAATGTAGTATTTATTTATATTGATTTATTGTTTATTTATATATATAAAGGCAGGTCCGCAAAAATATTTCTGACGCGTAGCCGGTCCGTGGCGCAAGAAAGGTTGGGGACCACTAGTCTAAAAGAATCTGGCCGTAACTGGAATAGGGTTCTACGCGAATGCCCAACGGAAAAGTGAAGTGCACAAAACCTGCATTTGGCTGTATCAAAATAAATGTCATGAAAAAGGTAAAAACACTACATGGAAGCGCAATGTGTTGTGCTGGGTTCTTTTACAAGTAAAGACTGCTGCTTTGAGTTCACAGGGAGCCATGCTCTTTATTCACTGTACATAGAGGTTTTGAACTCGTGTTGTAGTTTCAGTGTCGGAGTTCAAACTAGGCTTGCAGTTTCCGAATGCCATTCGTGATGGGTGTTGTAAAAAGGTCTTGGCTTAAACGATTGAAGTGCACATAAGAAAAAAAAAAAAAAAAAAAAAGAGCTTGAAGTGCACATAAGAAAAAGAAAAAGCTTACAGCACCTGGTATTCCCAGGCAGTCTCCCATCCAAGTACTAACCAGGCCCGACCCTGCTTAGCTTCCGAGATAAGACGAGATCAGGCGTACTCAGGGTAGTATGGCCGTAAGCCGTGAGGTGACCCAACATTTTGCATTTTATAGACACAATCGCCCCTGAAACTAGCGAGCAAGCCAATGAAGCCTTCAAAACTGCTTCGGCACATGGAGACCAAGCATCCTGCATTAAAAGACAAACCTTAACCACTTCGGGTTTCATTGTCTCCGATTACGCCTGGATGGGACCGGCTCGTTTCTGAGAAACAAGCTCGGTGCTCCCAATAATTCAACGTAATGGTGACTTTTATTTTTATGTGGTTTATATTTGTTTTTATGCCAGTCGTATCATTTTATTTAATCCTATTTATATATATGTATTATAAATGTAGTATTTATTTATATAGATTTATTGTTTATTTATATATATAAACGCAGGTCCGCAAAAATATTTCTGACGCGTAGCCGGTCCGTGGCGCAAGAAAGTTTGGGGACCACTAGTCTAAAAGAATCTGGCCGTAACTGGAATAGGGTTCTACGCGAATGCCCAACGGAAAAGTGAAGTGCACAAAACCTGCATTTGGCTGTATCAAAATAAATGTCATGAAAAAGGTAAAAACACTACATGGAAGCGCAATGTGTTGTGCTGGGTTCTTTTACAAGTAAAGACTGCTGCTTTGAGTTCACAGGGAGCCATGCTCTTTATTCACTGTACATAGTCTGTCCTCTAGCGGTAAAAACGTGAACTGCAATGCTATGGCTGTCGCCACACAATGTAGGTTTTAAACTCGTGTTGTAGTTTCAGTGTCGGAGTTCAAACTAGGCTTGCAGTTTCCGAATGCCATTCGTGATGGGTGCTGTAAAAAGTTCTTGGCTTAAACGATTGAAGTGCACATAAGAAAAAAAAAAAAAAAAAAAAAGCTTACGGTAACTGGTATTCCCAGGCGGTCTCCCATCCAAGTACTAACCAGGCCCGACCCTGCTTAGCCTCCGAGGTCGGACGAGAGCGGGCGCTCTCAGGGTAGTATTGCCGTAAGCCGTGAGACCGCTCAGAATTTTTCATTTTATAGACACAATCGCCCCTGAAACCATGCCAAGCAGCGGCGGGACTTGATGGCTGTGGTAAAAGTTTCCTTTCACAATTGACGTGGGAAAAAAAAAAAAAAAAGGCTTTCAGCACCTGGTATTCCCGGACGGTCACCCTTCCCTTTTGTTTTTTTTTTTTTGTTTTTTTTACAACCAGGGCCGAAACAGGCTTTCTTCCAAGGCTTTTGGTGTTTTCTGGAAACATGGCTATCATGAAAAGTTATTGACAGCTTTTTATGCGGTAGCACGAATTTGCCGTTGCGACCTGCATTTTGCTGAATCAAAATAAATGCCTTGAAAAGTTTAAAAACACTTCATGGAAGTCACTTCACTGGTTTCTTTTATATCAAACAAATTGTTTTAGGTTATTCACCTGACATGTTTCGGCGGTTTCTTCCGCCTTCATCAGAGTGTCACAGATGTGATGGTGACGCGTCTTTATCAGCTGATGGATCAACATGTCAGGTGAATAACCTAAAACAATTTGTTTGATATAAAAGAAACCAGTGAAGTGATTAAATAAGGAAAAACAAAATGAACTTAGTACAATTACTTCATGGAAGTGTTGTGTTGGGTTCTTTTACAAGTCAAGCCTGCTGCTTTGAGTTCACAGGGAGCCATGCTCACTGTACATAGTCTGCTCTCTAGCGGTAAAAAAATTAACTACAATGCTGTGGATGTCACCACATAATATAGCTTTCAAACTCGTGTTATAGTTTCAATGTCGGAGTTTAAATTAGGCTTGCTGTTTCCGGATGCCATTCGTGATGGGTGTTGTAAAAAATAGCTTCTTAAACGATTGAAGTGCACATAAGAAAAAGAAAAAGCTTACAGCACCTGATATTCCCAGGCGGTCTCCCATCCAAGTACTAACCAGGCCCGACCCTGCTTAGCTTCCGAGATCGGACGAGATCGGGCGTTCTCAGGGTAGTATGGCCGTAAGCCGTGCGGTGACCCAACATTTTGCATTTTATAGACACAATCGCCCCTGAAACTAGAGAGCGAGCCAATGAAGCCTTCAAAACTGCTTCGGCACATGGAGACCAAGCATCCTGCATTAAAAAACAAACCTTAACCACTTCGGGTTTCATTGTCTCCGATTACGCCTGGATGGGACCGGCTCGTTTCTGAGAAACAAGCTCGGTGCTCCCAATAACTCAACGTAATGGTGACTTTTATTTTTATGTGGTTTATATTTGTTTTTATGCCAGTCGTATCATTTTATTTAATCGTATTTACCGTATTTGCCGGTGTACAGGTCGACTCGGTGTATAAGTCGACCCCCTAAAATTCGACGGAAATTTACGATTTGATGATATATCCTTTGTATAAGTCGAGCTCAATTGTTGCATTATATTAAACTTCAAAATTCAATATGCGAAATTTATTGACGAAATGTGTTCAAATTCTGGGAGGCCGTGCGCATGCTGCTGTTTATAAGCACCGCGGAGGAGATCGCGGCCGGCGAGCTCGCGCACGCCGCCCGGCACCAACGGGAGGCCGGAAATAGCTCCAAGCCGAGCGGATCGGCACTTTATAAGCACCGCGGAGGAGATCGCGGCGCCTCATTGGACTTCCAGCCGCCGGCGAGCTCGCGCACCCGCCCGGCACATCCGGGAGGCCGTGCGCACGAGCCAAGTGGCCGAAAATAGCCCCCGCCGAGCGGATCGGCTGTTTATAAGCACCGCGGAGGTGGTCGCGGCGCCTCATTCGACTTCCAGCGGCCGGCGAGCTCGCGCACCCGCCCGGCACATCCGGGAGGCCGTGCGCACGAGCCAAGTGGCCGAAAATAGCCCCCGCCGAGCGGATCGGCTGTTTATAAGCACCGCGGAGGTGGTCGGGCGCCTCATTCGACTTCCAGCGGCCGGCGAGCTCGCGCACCCGCCCGGCACATCCGGGAGGCCGTGCGCACGAGCCAAGTGGCCGAAAATAGCCCCCGCCGAGCGGATCGGCTGTTTATAAGCACCGCGGAGGTGGTCGCGGCGCCTCATTCGACTTCCAGCGGCCGGCGAGCTCGCGCACCCGCCCGGCACATCCGGGAGGCCGTGCGCACGAGCCAAGTGGCCGAAAATAGCCCCCGCCGAGCGGATCGGCTGTTTATAAGCACCGCGGAGGTGGTCGCGGCGCCTCATTCGACTTCCAGCGGCCGGCGAGCTCGCGCACCCGCCCGGCACATCCGGGAGGCCGTGCGCACGAGCCAAGTGGCCGAAAATAGCCCCCGCCGAGCGGATCGGCTGTTTATAAGCACCGCGGAGGTGGTCGCGGCGCCTCATTCGACTTCCAGCGGCCGGCGAGCTCGCGCACCCGCCCGGCACATCCGGGAGGCCGTGCGCACGAGCCAAGTTGCCGAAAATAGCCCCCGCCGAGCGGATCGGCTGTTTATAAGCACCGCGGAGGTGGTCGCGGCGCCTCATTCGACTTCCAGCGGCCGGCGAGCTCGCGCACCCGCCCGGCACATCCGGGAGGCCGTGCGCACGAGCCAAGTGGCCGAAAATAGCCCCCGCCGAGCGGATCGGCTGTTTATAAGCACCGCGGAGGTGGTCGCGGCGCCTCATTCGACTTCCAGCGGCCGGCGAGCTCGCGCACCCGCCCGGCACATCCGGGAGGCCGTGCGCACGAGCCAAGTGGCCGAAAATAGCCCCCGCCGAGCGGATCGGCTGTTTATAAGCACCGCGGAGGTGGTCGCGGCGCCTCATTCGACTTCCAGCGGCCAGCGAGCTCGCGCACCCGCCCGGCACATCCGGGAGGCCGTGCGCACGAGCCAAGTGGCCGAAAATAGCCCCC
>NW_026061333.1:317500-372500 GCF_024217435.2 Syngnathus scovelli
ACAATCGCCCCTGAAACTAGCGAGCAAGCCAATGAAGCCTTCAAAACTGCTTCGGCACATGGAGACCAAGCATCCTGCATTAAAAGACAAACCTTAACCACTTCGGGTTTCATTGTCTCCGATTACGCCTGGATGGGACCGGCTCGTTTCTGAGAAACAAGCTCGGTGCTCCCAATAATTCAACGTAATGGTGACTTTTATTTTTATGTGGTTTATATTTGTTTTTATGCCAGTCGTATCATTTTATTTAATCCTATTTATATATATGTATTATAAATGTAGTATTTATCTATATAGATTTATTGTTTATTTATATATATAAACGCAGGTCCGCAAAAATATTTCTGACGCGTAGCCGGTCCGTGGCGCAAGAAAGTTTGGGGACCACTAGTCTAAAAGAATCTGGCCGTAACTGGAATAGGGTTCTACGCGAATGCCCAACGGAAAAGTGAAGTGCACAAAACCTGCATTTGGCTGTATCAAAATAAATGTCATGAAAAAGGTAAAAACAATACATGGAAGCGCAATGTGTTGTGCTGGGTTCTTTTACAAGTAAAGACTGCTGCTTTGAGTTCACAGGGAGCCATGCTCTTTATTCACTGTACATAGTCTGTCCTCTAGCGGTAAAAACGTGAACTGCAATGCTATGGCTGTCGCCACACAATGTAGGTTTTAAACTCGTGTTGTAGTTTCAGTGTCGGAGTTCAAACTAGGCTTGCAGTTTCCGAATGCCATTCGTGATGGGTGCTGTAAAAAGTTCTTGGCTTAAACGATTGAAGTGCACATAAGAAAAAAAAAAAAAAAAAAAAAGCTTACGGTAACTGGTATTCCCAGGCGGTCTCCTATCCAAGTACTAACCAGGCCCGACCCTGCTTAGCCTCCGAGGTCGGACGAGAGCGGGCGCTCTCAGGGTAGTATTGCCGTAAGCCGTGAGACCGCTCAGAATTTTTCATTTTATAGACACAATCGCCCCTGAAACCATGCCAAGCAGCGGCGGGACTTGATGGCTGTGGTAAAAGTTTCCTTTCACAATTGACGTGGGAAAAAAAAAAAAAAAAAAGGCTTTCAGCACCTGGTATTCCCGGACGGTCACCCTTCCCTTTTGTTTTTTTTTTGTTTTTTTTACAACCAGGGCCGAAACAGGCTTTCTTCCAAGGCTTTTGGTGTTTTCTGGAAACATGGCTATCATGAAAAGTTATTGACAGCTTTTTATGCGGTAGCACGAATTTGCCGTTGCGACCTGCATTTTGCTGAATCAAAATAAATGCCTTGAAAAGTTTAAAAACACTTCATGGAAGTCACTTCACTGGTTTCTTTTATATCAAACAAATTGTTTTAGGTTATTCACCTGACATGTTTCGGCGGTTTCTTCCGCCTTCATCAGAGTGTCACAGATGTGATGGTGACGCGTCTTTATCAGCTGATGGATCAACATGTCAGGTGAATAACCTAAAACAATTTGTTTGATATAAAAGAAACCAGTGAAGTGATTAAATAAGGAAAAACAAAATGAACTTAGTACAATTACTTCATGGAAGTGTTGTGTTGGGTTCTTTTACAAGTCAAGCCTGCTGCTTTGAGTTCACAGGGAGCCATGCTCACTGTACATAGTCTGCTCTCTAGCGGTAAAAAAATTAACTACAATGCTGTGGATGTCACCACATAATATAGCTTTCAAACTCGTGTTATAGTTTCAATGTCGGAGTTTAAATTAGGCTTGCTGTTTCCGGATGCCATTCGTGATGGGTGTTGTAAAAAATAGCTTCTTAAACGATTGAAGTGCACATAAGAAAAAGAAAAAGCTTACAGCACCTGATATTCCCAGGCGGTCTCCCATCCAAGTACTAACCAGGCCCGACCCTGCTTAGCTTCCGAGATCGGACGAGATCGGGCGTTCTCAGGGTAGTATGGCCGTAAGCCGTGCGGTGACCCAACATTTTGCATTTTATAGACACAATCGCCCCTGAAACTAGAGAGCGAGCCAATGAAGCCTTCAAAACTGCTTCGGCACATGGAGACCAAGCATCCTGCATTAAAAAACAAACCTTAACCACTTCGGGTTTCATTGTCTCCGATTACGCCTGGATGGGACCGGCTCGTTTCTGAGAAACAAGCTCGGTGCTCCCAATAACTCAACGTAATGGTGACTTTTATTTTTATGTGGTTTATATTTGTTTTTATGCCAGTCGTATCATTTTATTTAATCGTATTTACCGTATTTGCCGGTGTACAGGTCGACTCGGTGTATAAGTCGACCCCCTAAAATTCGACGGAAATTTACGATTTGATGATATATCTGTCAGGCAGAGGACAAGGCGAAGGACTCGGATGCAGAGTCGTATCTATCTGGGATTTATTCCAGCAAGCACTCAGAGCAAAAGTACAAAACAAAGCGCCTCTTGCGAGGGAAAACACGGGGCGAAAAGTACAAACAAAAGGCGTCGCACTGTGGCGAGTCAAAAGGCTAAAAGTACAAATCAAAACGCCTCTTTCGAGGGAAAACGTGTAGCAAAAGGTACCAACAAAAGGAGTCGCACTGGAACGAGACAAAAAGGCGCTGGAGACCCAGGCACAACCAAAAGCGTCGCTCGGCGGCGAGACAAAAAGGAGAGTTCTTTCAGAGAGTTCGGACATCAAGGAATCGCTGGTGGTCGGGACGAGGCTAGACACACTGGCACAAGACAAGGGGAAGACACGGACTAAATACACACAAACGGGCGGGGACACAGGTGATGACAATTAGTATCGATTACGCGGGTGCACACAATCGGGATCAGGGAAGACAAGACAACCAACACCGAGGAAGGAAACACGAACTGAAACGGAAGGAATGACAAAATAAAACCGGAAGTAAAGTTACGACAATTGACGAGACAAAAAACTGAAAAAATAAACGCGACCGCATGACAGAACCCCCCCCCCTAGGGCCGGATCCCAGACGGCCCAGGAGCCCCAGGGTGAGCCGCATAGAAGTCCTCAAAAAGTCCCGGGTCCAAAATATAACTAGGCGGCACCCATTGCCGCTCCTCCGGTCCATAACCCTCCCAGTCCACCAGGTACTGCCAGCCCCGGCCTCTTCTGCGCACATCCAATAGTTCTTTGACGGTGTAGGCCGTCCCACCGTCCACAGTCCGCGGAGGCGGAGGGGGCGCCGGATCCGGCACCAACGGGCTGTCCACCACCGGCTTGACCTTCCCAACGTGAAAGGTGGGGTGGACTGCAAGGGACCTGGGCAAGCGTAGACGCACCGCGGCCGGGTGCACGACCTTGGCGATGGGGAACGGACCCACGAAGCGAGGCGCCAGTTTCCTGGAGTCCCCCCGGTGGGGAAGATCCTTGGTGGATAGCCAGACACGTTGACCTCTCTGGTACACGGGCGCCGGACGTCTCCTCCGGTCAGCCATCCGCTTTACCCGGTCCCCCTGTCGGACCAGCGTGGCCCGAGCCGCCGACCAGACGCGATGACAGCGGCGCACCAAGGCGTGGGCCGAAGACACCGTCACCTCCGGCTCACTGTCAGGGAAGACAGGGGGCTGGTAGCCAAACACACACTTGAAGGGGGACATACCTGTAGCCGTGGTGGGCAGGGAGTTGTGGGCATACTCCACCCAGGAGAGGTTCTTGCTCCACGAGGAGGGGTTCTGGGAGACCAGGCAGCGGAGACTTGTCTCCAACTGTTGATTAATACGTTCTGTCTGTCCGTTTGCCTCCGGGTGATAGCCTGACGTGAGACTCACGGTTGCCCCTATGAGCTTGCAAAACTCCCGCCAAAACCTGGATACGAATTGGGGCCCTCTATCGGAAACTATGTCTTTCGGGAACCCATGAACCCGGAATATGTGGTCCATCATCACGGTGGCCGTTCGTTTAGCGGACGGGAGCTTGGGCAAGGCGATAAAATGAGCCATCTTTGAAAATCTATCCACCACTGTGAGTATGGTGGTTCGCCCATGCGAGGTCGGAAGCCCGGTGACGAAGTCCATAGATATCTCCGCCGACGGGCGCGAAGGAATGGGTAGGGGATGCAGCAACCCCATGCGGGCGCCGTGGGCGTTCTTATTCCGGGCGCAGACGGGACAGGCGGCAACGTATTCCTTGACGTCTGCCCTCATGGAGGGCCACCAGAATCGCTGCTGGATTACGAACAGCGTTCGGCGCATGCCCGGATGGCAGGAGAGTCTGGAGGTGTGAGCCCAATGGATGACTTGGGATCGTAATTGAGCAGGGACAAATAGTCGGTTCTCAGGGCAACCACTAGGGGGTGGTTCGTTACCATTGGCCTGCTGTACCCGGCCTTCGATAGGCCAGGTCACGGCTCTAACCAGGCAATGAGAAGGCAGGATAGTCTCAGGCTTCTTAATTTCTGGGTCCGAGTTGAAAACACGGGAGAGGGCGTCAGGCTTGGTGTTCTTGGTTCCCGGTCTGTAGGACAAAGTGAAGTTAAAACGATTGAAAAAAAGTGACCAGCGGGCTTGGCGTGAATTCAGTCTCTTAGCTGACTTAATGTATTCTAAATTTTTATGGTCTGTCCAGACCAAAAAAGGCTGCTGTGCTCCCTCTAACCAATGTCTCCATTCTTCTAATGCCAGCTTGACTGCCAACAGTTCGCGATCCCCCACGTCATAATTCTGTTCGGCGGGCGTCAGCCGTCGAGACAGGAACGCGCACGGATGGAGCTTGTTGTCGCTCTTGGCCCTCTGCGAAAGGATGGCACCTACTCCTTGATTGGAGGCGTCCACCTCCACCACAAACTGCCGCGACGGATCAGGGAGCGTGAGGATGGGAGCGGTGCTGAAACGGTTCTTTAGCTCCTGGAAGGCCGCCTCCGCCTCTGCTGACCAGCGGAAGGGGACTTTAGGAGACGTGAGCGCGTGCAAGGGAGCCGCTGTGGCACTGAAGCCCTTAATGAATCGCCGATAAAAATTGGCAAAGCCCAGGAATTGTTGCACCTTCTTGCGTGAGTCAGGGGTAGGCCATTCCGTTACCGCGCTTACTTTCGCCGGGTCCATCTCTACTTTGCCCGGGGCTACGATGAAGCCGAGAAAAGAAACGGTGCTCTTGTGAAATTCACTTTTCTCGGCCTTTACGTATAGTTGGT
Source organism: Syngnathus scovelli (assembly GCF_024217435.2). NCBI lineage: Eukaryota > Metazoa > Chordata > Actinopteri > Syngnathiformes > Syngnathidae > Syngnathus > Syngnathus scovelli. Next base: position 322,599 of record NW_026061333.1, read on the forward strand.
GTTCCAGGAGTCGTTGCAACACCGTCTCGACGTGAACCCTATGGGTCTTCAGATCTGGGGAGTAAATCAAAATATCGTCCAAATATACGTACACAAACCGGTCCAAACAGTCTCTCAAAACATCGTTTATCATGGCCTGAAACACAGCGGGAGCATTGGTGAGGCCAAATGGCATGACGCGGTATTCAAAATGTCCTCGATGCGTGTTGAACCCTGTCTTCCATTCGTCCCCTTCCCGGATGCGCACCAGATGGTAGGCGTTGCGCAGATCTAACTTGGTGAACACCCGGGCTTGCTGTAATTGGTCGAACACGGTCGACATCAGTGGGAGCGGATACCGATTCTTGATGGTGATCTGATTGAGGGGACTATAATCAATGCAGGGACGTAGGGTGCCGTCCTTCTTGCCCACGAAAAAGAACCCCGCCCCCGCAGGCGACGACGACGGTCGAATCAGCCCTGCTTGCAAGGAGGAGTCTATATATTCATTCAAGGCTTGCTTCTCAGGTCCCGAGAGAGAATACAGCCTCCCCTTGGGTATCGTCGATCCCGGCAGCAGGTCAATGGCGCAATCATACGGACGGTGGGGAGGCAGAGAGGTAGCCTTGGCCTTGCTGAATACCTCGGCCCATTGGTGGTAACACGCAGGGACCCCGGTTAAGTCTGGGGTTGGCGCGTCTGGAGCGGAAGGCACAGGGCGCGGGTTAGACTTGATACAGGAATCATGACAGTCGGACCCCCATCCCGTTATTTCCCCTGATCCCCAGTCTATAGCGGGGTTGTGGCGTTGAAGCCATGGATACCCGAGAACGAGAGGGTTCATTGGTGAGGTCACGACATGTAGACGTATGTTCTCCTGGTGGAGGCCAATTGACAACGAGACTGGTTCGGTTATGTGAGTTATCTCAAAGAGTGCCTGTCCATTGAGTGCCTTAGCTTTCACGGGAGTGTTCAGTAGCTCAGTCTTTACCCCGCACCGGCGAGCAAATGCCCAGTCTATCAAGCTTTCGTCTGCTCCTGAGTCTATTAATACTTCGAGTTCTATCTCTCTTCCCGACTGGGTGATCCTGCCCTTGGGAAGCACTCGCCCCGGGGACAGAGCCGCCGAGAAGGCGCTTACCTTCAGGGTCCTCCTCACTGGACAGGAGAGAAGGAGGTGTCCGAGCTCGCCGCAGTAGTAGCATCTTCCCTCTCGGCGCCGCCGTAACTTCTCCTCCTCTGTTAACTTGGCTCTGCCCAACTGCATCGGTTCTGGCTCCTGGCGCTGCCGATCCCCGTACGGCCTGGAGTGGTGAGCGTCAGGGCCGGCTACTGGAACGAAGGCGGGAGCGTTGCTGCGTCGGTGCTTTCTCCACTCTTGCAGCCGGTTGTCAGTGCGGATAGCCAGAGCGATGAGGGCGTCGAGGTCGGTGGGAAGATCTAAGGGAATTAGCTGATCTTGGATGGGTCCTGACAGGCCCCGGAGGAAGATGTCATATAGTGCCGCCGCATTCCACCCGCTCGCCGCGGCCAGCGTGCGGAACCGGATGGCGTAGTCTCCGACGGTGTCTTGTCCCTGGTCTATCTGACAGAGTTGGCGAGCCTTGTCTCGGTCAGCGGAAATGGGATCGAACACCGTTCGCAGGGCCTGGATGAAAGCGGGGAGAGAGTGACAGGAGATGGAATCCCTGGCCCATTCCGCGGTGGCCCATGTGCGGGCCCTTCCCGTCAGGTAGGATACCATGTAGGCCACCTTGGAGCGCTCGGTGGGGAATTCTGCTGGGGAACTCTCAAAGTTCATCTCGCATTCTGTAATAAAAGCCCGGCTAAGGCCGGGTTCTCCGGAGTAGCGCTCTGGAGGAGCCAGTCTGGCACTGCCAGTCATGGGACCTCTTGCAAGGGAAGGAACGGGGGAAGCGACGGGTGTACTGGAGGTCGCTGCTGGTCCCGCGTTCAAGAGCGAGAGCACTTCCTGCATTTGCTGACCCAGCTTTGCTACTTGGGTGGCGACCGCTCCTCTGAAATTTTCTTGATTCCTAGCGAGTCCTCGGATCTCTTCTCCCAAGTCGCCCACCTCCCTCTGGTGCTGGGCGAGCAGTGAGGCATGGGAGCGCACTGTGGCGCACAGGTGCTCCGACTCTGCCGAGTCCATGTCTGGCCAGTGTGTACTGTCAGGCAGAGGACAAGGCGAAGGACTCGGATGCAGAGTCGTATCTATCTGGGATTTATTCCAGCAAGCACTCAGAGCAAAAGTACAAAACAAAGCGCCTCTTGCGAGGGAAAACACGGGGCGAAAAGTACAAACAAAAGGCGTCGCACTGTGGCGAGTCAAAAGGCTAAAAGTACAAATCAAAACGCCTCTTTCGAGGGAAAACGTGTAGCAAAAGGTACCAACAAAAGGAGTCGCACTGGAACGAGACAAAAAGGCGCTGGAGACCCAGGCACAACCAAAAGCGTCGCTCGGCGGCGAGACAAAAAGGAGAGTTCTTTCAGAGAGTTCGGACATCAAGGAATCGCTGGTGGTCGGGACGAGGCTAGACACACTGGCACAAGACAAGGGGAAGACACGGACTAAATACACACAAACGGGCGGGGACACAGGTGATGACAATTAGTATCGATTACGCGGGTGCACACAATCGGGATCAGGGAAGACAAGACAACCAACACCGAGGAAGGAAACACGAACTGAAACGGAAGGAATGACAAAATAAAACCGGAAGTAAAGTTACGACAATTGACGAGACAAAAAACTGAAAAAATAAACGCGACCGCATGACAATATCCTTTGTATAAGTCGAGCTCAATTGTTGCATTATATTAAACTTCAAAATTCAATATGCGAAATTTATTGACGAAATGTGTTCAAATTCTGGGAGGCCGTGCGCATGCTGCTGTTTATAAGCACCGCGGAGGAGATCGCGGCCGGCGAGCTCGCGCACGCCGCCCGGCACCAACGGGAGGCCGGAAATAGCTCCAAGCCGAGCGGATCGGCACTTTATAAGCACCGCGGAGGAGATCGCGGCGCCTCATTGGACTTCCAGCCGCCGGCGAGCTCGCGCACCCGCCCGGCACATCCGGGAGGCCGTGCGCACGAGCCAAGTGGCCGAAAATAGCCCCCGCCGAGCGGATCGGCTGTTTATAAGCACCGCGGAGGTGGTCGCGGCGCCTCATTCGACTTCCAGCGGCCGGCGACCTCGCGCACCCGCCCGGCACATCCGGGAGGCCGTGCGCACGAGCCAAGTGGCCGAAAATAGCCCCCGCCGAGCGGATCGGCTGTTTATAAGCACCGCGGAGGTGGTCGCGGCGCCTCATTCGACTTCCAGCGGCCGGCGAGCTCGCGCACCCGCCCGGCACATCCGGGAGGCCGTGCGCACAAGCCAAGTGGCCGAAAATAGCCCCCGCCGAGCGGATCGGCTGTTTATAAGCACCGCGGAGGTGGTCGCGGCGCCTCATTCGACTTCCAGCGGCCGGCGAGCTCGCGCACCCGCCCGGCACATCCGGGAGGCCGTGCGCACGAGCCAAGTGGCCGAAAATAGCCCCCGCCGAGCGGATCGGCTGTTTATAAGCACCGCGGAGGTGGTCGCGGCGCCTCATTCGACTTCCAGCGGCCGGCGAGCTCGCGCACCCGCCCGGCACATCCGGGAGGCCGTGCGCACGAGCCAAGTGGCCGAAAATAGCCCCCGCCGAGCGGATCGGCTGTTTATAAGCACCGCGGAGGTGGTCGCGGCGCCTCATTCGACTTCCAGCGGCCGGCGAGCTCGCGCACCCGCCCGGCACATCCGGGAGGCCGTGCGCACGAGCCAAGTGGCCGAAAATAGCCCCCGCCGAGCGGATCGGCTGTTTATAAGCACCGCGGAGGTGGTCGCGGCGCCTCATTCGACTTCCAGCGGCCGGCGAGCTCGCGCACCCGCCCGGCACATCCGGGAGGCCGTGCGCACGAGCCAAGTGGCCGAAAATAGCCCCCGCCGAGCGGATCGGCGGTTTATAAGCACCGCGGAGGTGGTCACGGCGCCTCATTCGACTTCCAGCGGCCGGCGAGATCGCGCACCCGCCCGGCACATCCTGGAGGCCGTGCGCACGAGCCAAGTGGCCGAAAATAGCCCCCGCCGAGCGGATCGGCTGTTTATAAGCACCGCGGAGGTGGTCGCGGCGCCTCATTCGACTTCCGGCGGGCGGCGAGCTCGCGCACCCGCCCGGCACATCCGGGAGGCCGTGCGCACGAGCCAAGTGGCCGAAAATAGCCCCCGCCGAGCGGATCGGCTGTTTATAAGCACCGCGGAGGTGGTCGCGGCGCCTCATTCGACTTCCAGCGGCCGGCGAGCTCGCGCACCCGCCCGGCACATCCGGGAGGCCGTGCGCACGAGCCAAGTGGCCGAAAATAGCCCCCGCCGAGCGGATCGGCTGTTTATAAGCACCGCGGAGGTGGTCGCGGCGCCTCATTCGACTTCCAGCGGCCGGCGAGCTCGCGCACCCGCCCGGCATATCCGGGAGGCCGTGCGCACGAGCCAAGTGGCCGAAAATAGCCCCCGCCGAGCGGATCGGCTGTTTATAAGCACCGAGGAGGTGGTCGCGGCGCCTCATTCGACTTCCAGCGGCCGGCGAGCCCGCGCACCCGCCCGGCACATCCGGGAGGCCGTGCGCACGAGCCAAGTGGCCGAAAATAGCCCCCGCCGAGCGGATCGGCTGTTTATAAGAACCGCGGAGGTGGTCGCGGCGCCTCATTCGACTTCCAGCGGCCGGCGAGCTCGCGCACCCGCCCGGCACATCCGGGAGGCCGTGCGCACAAGCCAAGTGGCCGAAAATAGCCCCCGCCGAGCGGATCGGCTGTTTATAAGCACCGCGGAGGTGGTCGCGGCGCCTCATTCGACTTCCAGCGGCCGGCGAGCTCGCGCACCCGCCCGGCACATCCGGGAGGCCGTGCGCACGAGCCAAGTGGCCGAAAATAGCCCCCGCCGAGCGGATCGGCTGTTTATAAGCACCGCGGAGGTGGTCGCGGCGCCTCATTCGACTTCCAGCGGCCGGCGAGCTCGCGCACCCGCCCGGCACATCCGGGAGGCCGTGCGCACGAGCCAAGTGGCCGAAAATAGCCCCCGCCGAGCGGATCGGCTGTTTATAAGCACCGCGGAGGTGGTCGCGGCGCCTCATTCGACTTCCAGCGGCCGGCGAGCTCGCGCACCCGCCCGGCACATCCGGGAGGCCGTGCGCACGAGCCAAGTGGCCGAAAATAGCCCCCGCCGAGCGGATCGGCTGTTTATAAGCACCGCGGAGGTGGTCGCGGCGCCTCATTCGACTTCCAGCGGCCGGCGAGCTCGCGCACCCGCCCGGCACATCCGGGAGGCCGTGCGCACGAGCCAAGTGGCCGAAAATAGCCCCCGCCGAGCGGATCGGCTGTTTATAAGCACCGCGGAGGTGGTCGCGGCGCCTCATTCGACTTCCAGCGGCCGGCGAGATCGCGCACCCGCCCGGCACATCCGGGAGGCCGTGCGCACGAGCCAAGTGGCCGAAAATAGCCCCCGCCGAGCGGATCGGCTGTTTATAAGCACCGCGGAGGTGGTCGCGGCGCCTCATTCGACTTCCAGCGGCCGGCGAGCTCGCGCACCCGCCCGGCACATCCGGGAGGCCGTGCGCACGAGCCAAGTGGCCGAAAATAGCCCCCGCCGAGCGGATCGGCTGTTTATAAGCACCGCGGAGGTGGTCGCGGCGCCTCATTCGACTTCCGGCGGGCGGCGAGCTCGCGCACCCGCCCGGCACATCCGGGAGGCCGTGCACACGAGCCAAGTGGCCGAAAATAGCCCCCGCCGAGCGGATCGGCTGTTTATAAGCACCGCGGAGGTGGTCGCGGCGCCTCATTCGACTTCCAGCGGCCGGCGAGCTCGCGCACCCGCCCGGCACATCCGGGAGGCCGTGCGCACGAGCCAAGTGGCCGAAAATAGCCCCCGCCGAGCGGATCGGCTGTTTATAAGCACCGCGGAGGTGGTCGCGGCGCCTCATTCGACTTACAGCGGTCGGCGAGCTCGCGCACCCGCCCGGCACATCCGGGAGGCCGTGCGCACGAGCCAAGTGGCCGAAAATAGCCCCCGCCGAGCGGATCGGCTGTTTATAAGCACCGCGGAGGTGGTCGCGGCGCCTCATTCGACTTCCAGCGGCCGGCGAGCTCGCGCACCCGCCCGGCACATCCGGGAGGCCGTGCGCACGAGCCAAGTGGCCGAAAATAGCCCCCGCCGAGCGGATCGGCTGTTTATAAGCACCGCGGAGGTGGTCGCGGCGCCTCATTCGACTTCCAGCGGCCGGCGAGCTCGCGCACCCGCCCGGCACATCCGGGAGGCCGTGCGCACGAGCCAAGTGGCCGAAAATAGCCCCCGCCGAGCGGATCGGCGGTTTATAAGCACCGCGGAGGTGGTCGCGGCGCCTCATTCGACTTCCAACGGGCTGCGCACTCGCGCACGCCGCCCGGTTCAAATTTTCTAAGTGCAACGCACAATGAGATGCATGAGAAACGGCCTTGGTTACCATCACATTTGAAGCGATGAATACGAAGTTAAATTTTATGACTCGGTGTATAAGTCGAGGTCGATTTTTTTCGGTCGATTTTGGATCGAAAAAGGTCGACCAATACACCGGCAAATACGGTATATATACTTATTATAAATGTAGTATTTATTTATATTGATTTATTGTTTATTTATATATATAAAGGCAGGTCCGCAAAAATATTTCTGACGCGTAGCCGATCCGTGGCGCAAGAAAGGTTGGGGACCACTAGTCTAAAAGAATCTGGCCGTAACTGGAATAGGGTTCTACGCGAATGCCCAACGGAAAAGTGAAGTGCACAAAACCTGCATTTGGCTGTATCAAAATAAATGTCATGAAAAAGGTAAAAACACTACATGGAAGCGCAATGTGTTGTGCTGGGTTCTTTTACAAGTAAAGACTGCTGCTTTGAGTTCACAGGGAGCCATGCTCTTTATTCACTGTACATAGAGGTTTTGAACTCGTGTTGTAGTTTCAGTGTCGGAGTTCAAACTAGGCTTGCAGTTTCCGAATGCCATTCGTGATGGGTGTTGTAAAAAGGTCTTGGCTTAAACGATTGAAGTGCACATAAGAAAAAAAAAAAAAAAAAAAAAAAGAGCTTGAAGTGCACATAAGAAAAAGAAAAAGCTTACAGCACCTGGTATTCCCAGGCAGTCTCCCATCCAAGTACTAACCAGGCCCGACCCTGCTTAGCTTCCGAGATAAGACGAGATCAGGCGTTCTCAGGGTAGTATGGCCGTAAGCCGTGAGGTGACCCAACATTTTGCATTTTATAGACACAATCGCCCCTGAAACTAGCGAGCAAGCCAATGAAGCCTTCAAAACTGCTTCGGCACATGGAGACCAAGCATCCTGCATTAAAAGACAAACCTTAACCACTTCGGGTTTCATTGTCTCCGATTACGCCTGGATGGGACCGGCTCGTTTCTGAGAAACAAGCTCGGTGCTCCCAATAATTCAACGTAATGGTGACTTTTATTTTTATGTCGTTTATATTTGTTTTTATGCCAGTCGTATCATTTTATTTAATCCTATTTATATATATTTATTATAAATGTAGTATTTATTTATATAGATTTATTGTTTATTTATATATATAAAGGCAGGTCCGCAAAAATATTTCTGACGCGTAGCCGGTCCGTGGCGCAAGAAAGTTTGGGGACCACTAGTCTAAAAGAATCTGGCCGTAACTGGAATAGGGTTCTACGCGAATGCCCAACGGAAAAGTGAAGTGCACAAAACCTGCATTTGGCTGTATCAAAATAAATGTCATGAAAAAGGTAAAAACACTACATGGAAGCGCAATGTGTTGTGCTGGGTTCTTTTACAAGTAAAGACTGCTGCTTTGAGTTCACAGGGAGCCATGCTCTTTATTCACTGTACATAGTCTGTCCTCTAGCGGTAAAAACGTGAACTGCAATGCTATGGCTGTCGCCACACAATGTAGGTTTTAAACTCGTGTTGTAGTTTCAGTGTCGGAGTTCAAACTAGGCTTGCAGTTTCCGAATGCCATTCGTGATGGGTGCTGTAAAAAGTTCTTGGCTTAAACGATTGAAGTGCACATAAGAAAAAAAAAAAAAAAAAAAAAGCTTACGGTAACTGGTATTCCCAGGCGGTCTCCCATCCAAGTACTAACCAGGCCCGACCCTGCTTAGCCTCCGAGGTCGGACGAGAGCGGGCGCTCTCAGGGTAGTATTGCCGTAAGCCGTGAGACCGCTCAGAATTTTTCATTTTATAGACACAATCGCCCCTGAAACCATGCCAAGCAGCGGCGGGACTTGATGGCTGTGGTAAAAGTTTCCTTTCACAATTGACGTGGGAAAAAAAAAAAAAAAAAAGGCTTTCAGCACCTGGTATTCCCGGACGGTCACCCTTCCCTTTTGTTTTTTTTTTGTTTTTTTTACAACCAGGGCCGAAAAAGGCTTTCAGCACCTGGTATTCCCGGACGGTCACCCTTCCCTTTTGTTTTTTTTTTGTTTTTTTTACAACCAGGGCCGAAACAGGCTTTCTTCCAAGGCTTTTGGTGTTTTCTGGAAACATGGCTATCATGAAAAGTTATTGACAGCTTTTTATGCGGTAGCACGAATTTGCCGTTGCGACCTGCATTTTGCTGAATCAAAATAAATGCCTTGAAAAGTTTAAAAACACTTCATGGAAGTCACTTCACTGGTTTCTTTTATATCAAACAAATTGTTTTAGGTTATTCACCTGACATGTTTCGGCGGTTTCTTCCGCCTTCATCAGAGTGTCACAGATGTGATGGTGACGCGTCTTTATCAGCTGATGGATCAACATGTCAGGTGAATAACCTAAAACAATTTGTTTGATATAAAAGAAACCAGTGAAGTGATTAAATAAGGAAAAACAAAATGAACTTAGTACAATTACTTCATGGAAGTGTTGTGTTGGGTTCTTTTACAAGTCAAGCCTGCTGCTTTGAGTTCACAGGGAGCCATGCTCACTGTACATAGTCTGCTCTCTAGCGGTAAAAAATTTAACTACAATGCTGTGGATGTCACCACATAATATAGCTTTCAAACTCGTGTTATAGTTTCAATGTCGGAGTTTAAATTAGGCTTGCTGTTTCCGGATGCCATTCGTGATGGGTGTTGTAAAAAATAGCTTCTTAAACGATTGAAGTGCACATAAGAAAAAGAAAAAGCTTACAGCACCTGGTATTCCCAGGCGGTCTCCCATTCAAGTACTAACCAGGCCCGACCCTGCTTAGCTTCCGAGATCGGACGAGATCGGGCGTTCTCAGGGTAGTATGGCCGTAAGCCGTGAGGTGACCCAACATTTTGCATTTTATAGACACAATCGCCCCTGAAACTAGCGAGCGAGCCAATGAAGCCTTCAAAACTGCTTCGGCACATGGAGACCAAGCATCCTGCATTAAAAGACAAACCTTAACCACTTCGGGTTTCATTGTCTCCGATTACGCCTGGATGGGACCGGCTCGTTTCTGAGAAACAAGCTCGGTGCTCCCAATAACTCAACGTAATGGTGACTTTTATTTTTATGTGGTTTATATTTGTTTTTATGCCAGTCGTATCATTTTATTTAATCGTATTTACCGTATTTGCCGGTGTACAGGTCGACTCGGTGTATAAGTCGACCCCCTAAAATTCGACGGAAATTTACGATTTGATGATATATCTGTCAGGCAGAGGACAAGGCGAAGGACTCGGATGCAGAGTCGTATCTATCTGGGATTTATTCCAGCAAGCACTCAGAGCAAAAGTACAAAACAAAGCGCCTCTTGCGAGGGAAAACACGGGGCGAAAAGTACAAACAAAAGGCGTCGCACTGTGGCGAGTCAAAAGGCTAAAAGTACAAATCAAAACGCCTCTTTCGAGGGAAAACGTGTAGCAAAAGGTACCAACAAAAGGAGTCGCACTGGAACGAGACAAAAAGGCGCTGGAGACCCAGGCACAACCAAAAGCGTCGCTCGGCGGCGAGACAAAAAGGAGAGTTCTTTCAGAGAGTTCGGACATCAAGGAATCGCTGGTGGTCGGGACGAGGCTAGACACACTGGCACAAGACAAGGGGAAGACACGGACTAAATACACACAAACGGGCGGGGACACAGGTGATGACAATTAGTATCGATTACGCGGGTGCACACAATCGGGATCAGGGAAGACAAGACAACCAACACCGAGGAAGGAAACACGAACTGAAACGGAAGGAATGACAAAATAAAACCGGAAGTAAAGTTACGACAATTGACGAGACAAAAAACTGAAAAAATAAACGCGACCGCATGACAGAACCCCCCCCCCTAGGGCCGGATCCCAGACGGCCCAGGAGCCCCAGGGTGAGCCGCATAGAAGTCCTCAAAAAGTCCCGGGTCCAAAATATAACTAGGCGGCACCCATTGCCGCTCCTCCGGTCCATAACCCTCCCAGTCCACCAGGTACTGCCAGCCCCGGCCTCTTCTGCGCACATCCAATAGTTCTTTGACGGTGTAGGCCGTCCCACCGTCCACAGTCCGCGGAGGCGGAGGGGGCGCCGGATCCGGCACCAACGGGCTGTCCACCACCGGCTTGACCTTCCCAACGTGAAAGGTGGGGTGGACTGCAAGGGACCTGGGCAAGCGTAGACGCACCGCGGCCGGGTGCACGACCTTGGCGATGGGGAACGGACCCACGAAGCGAGGCGCCAGTTTCCTGGAGTCCCCCCGGTGGGGAAGATCCTTGGTGGATAGCCAGACACGTTGACCTCTCTGGTACACGGGCGCCGGACGTCTCCTCCGGTCAGCCATCCGCTTTACCCGGTCCCCCTGTCGGACCAGCGTGGCCCGAGCCGCCGACCAGACGCGATGACAGCGGCGCACCAAGGCGTGGGCCGAAGACACCGTCACCTCCGGCTCACTGTCAGGGAAGACAGGGGGCTGGTAGCCAAACACACACTTGAAGGGGGACATACCTGTAGCCGTGGTGGGCAGGGAGTTGTGGGCATACTCCACCCAGGAGAGGTTCTTGCTCCACGAGGAGGGGTTCTGGGAGACCAGGCAGCGGAGACTTGTCTCCAACTGTTGATTAATACGTTCTGTCTGTCCGTTTGCCTCCGGGTGATAGCCTGACGTGAGACTCACGGTTGCCCCTATGAGCTTGCAAAACTCCCGCCAAAACCTGGATACGAATTGGGGCCCTCTATCGGAAACTATGTCTTTCGGGAACCCATGAACCCGGAATATGTGGTCCATCATCACGGTGGCCGTTCGTTTAGCGGACGGGAGCTTGGGCAAGGCGATAAAATGAGCCATCTTTGAAAATCTATCCACCACTGTGAGTATGGTGGTTCGCCCATGCGAGGTCGGAAGCCCGGTGACGAAGTCCATAGATATCTCCGCCCACGGGCGCGAAGGAATGGGTAGGGGATGCAGCAACCCCATGCGGGCGCCGTGGGCGTTCTTATTCCGGGCGCAGACGGGACAGGCGGCAACGTATTCCTTGACGTCTGCCCTCATGGAGGGCCACCAGAATCGCTGCTGGATTACGAACAGCGTTCGGCGCATGCCCGGATGGCAGGAGAGTCTGGAGGTGTGAGCCCAATGGATGACTTGGGATCGTAATTGAGCAGGGACAAATAGTCGGTTCTCAGGGCAACCACTAGGGGGTGGTTCGTTACCATTGGCCTGCTGTACCCGGCCTTCGATAGGCCAGGTCACGGCTCTAACCAGGCAATGAGAAGGCAGGATAGTCTCAGGCTTCTTAATTTCTGGGTCCGAGTTGAAAACACGGGAGAGGGCGTCAGGCTTGGTGTTCTTGGTTCCCGGTCTGTAGGACAAAGTGAAGTTAAAACGATTGAAAAAAAGTGACCAGCGGGCTTGGCGTGAATTCAGTCTCTTAGCTGACTTAATGTATTCTAAATTTTTATGGTCTGTCCAGACCAAAAAAGGCTGCTGTGCTCCCTCTAACCAATGTCTCCATTCTTCTAATGCCAGCTTGACTGCCAACAGTTCGCGATCCCCCACGTCATAATTCTGTTCGGCGGGCGTCAGCCGTCGAGACAGGAACGCGCACGGATGGAGCTTGTTGTCGCTCTTGGCCCTCTGCGAAAGGATGGCACCTACTCCTTGATTGGAGGCGTCCACCTCCACCACAAACTGCCGCGACGGATCAGGGAGCGTGAGGATGGGAGCGGTGCTGAAACGGTTCTTTAGCTCCTGGAAGGCCGCCTCCGCCTCTGCTGACCAGCGGAAGGGGACTTTAGGAGACGTGAGCGCGTGCAAGGGAGCCGCTGTGGCACTGAAGCCCTTAATGAATCGCCGATAAAAATTGGCAAAGCCCAGGAATTGTTGCACCTTCTTGCGTGAGTCAGGGGTAGGCCATTCCGTTACCGCGCTTACTTTCGCCGGGTCCATCTCTACTTTGCCCGGGGCTACGATGAAGCCGAGAAAAGAAACGGTGCTCTTGTCAAGTCAAGTCAAGTCAAGTCAAGTTTATTTGTATAGCCCTGAATCACAAACAGTCTCAAAGGGCTTCACATAGCCAAAATTGACAATTATTCTCAACGCATCCCCTGATCATAAGCTCCCAAAAGGGCAAGGAAAAACTCAAAAAACCCCTACCAGGGGAAAATGAGAAACCTTGAGAAGGGACCACAGATGGAAGGATCCCCCTTTCAGGATCACCAGGTTATAATGGATGCAGAGAGTACACAAGTAATACATGATATGAAAATCAATGAAAAAAAAAATGGATGTCGGAGGTGTCCTCGATTGTCCTGGCAGTGTCCTCAAGGGGGCCGAGCCGCAGCTCCCCCATCCCGAACTGGTCCCCGAGAATCCAGCCAGCCGCTAACCGCTTTCGAGCCACCTAACCCCCTCCCCAGCCGGGGAGGAGGTGGGCAGAGAGAACAGAACAAACTCCGGCCAAATCGGCCATCACAAGTTAGTTAAAGGCCATCTCATAGAAATGTGTCTTTAAACGTGTCTTAAATGTTTCTACTGAGGTAGTAGTTCTAATATCCATTGGTAGGGCATTCCAAAGCTCTGGAGCCCGAATAGAGAATGCTCTAGACCCTGCAGACATTTTCTTGGCCCTCGGTATAACTAAAAGACTAGCGTTTTGCGAACGAAGGTTACGAGACGGAACATAAGGAACGACTAGGTCGACGAGATATGAAGGCGCTAAGCCATGCAGTGCTTTATAGGTTAGTAGAAGAACCTTGAAGTCACATCTTAAATGGACCGGGAGCCAATGTAATTCGGCTAATATTGGGGTAATGTGATCAAATTTTCTTGACCGTGAGAGCAGCCTCGCAGCGGCATTTTGGACTAACTGTAGACTTTTAATACTGGATTTAGGAAGACCAGAGAACAATACATTACAGTAGTCCAGGCGCGACGTGACGAACGCATGTATAATAGTTTCCGCATCCCCAGTCGAGAGGATAGGACGAATCTTAGCAATATTACGAAGGTGAAAAAACGCAATCCTGGTTATATTCTTAATGTGTTTTTGAAAGGAGAGCGTTTGGTCAAATATTACCCCGAGATTAGTTGCTGTATCACTCTGAGTGATAGTACGGTTATCTATAGTTATAGTGGTTTGCTTAAATAAATGTTGATAACGAGTAGGACCAATTATCAACATCTCAGTTTTATCCGGGTTAAGACGAAGGAAATTGAGAGACATCCATTGCTTAATCTCCGCAAGGCACGCCTCGAGATTACAGCAGTCCTGTGGATCTGTCATCGATAACGGCATATATAATTGGGTGTCATCCGCGTAGCATTGAAAACTAATATTATATTTACGTATTATGCCCCCAAGCGGAATCATATAAATATTAAATAAAATCGGTCCGAGTACCGATCCCTGTGGGACACCACAAGTAACATTATAAAGCTCAGAGGACGTATTACCATGGACCACTCGGTGCGTCCTGCCTGATAGATAGGAATTGAACCAGCTTAGTGCTGACCCTGAGATACCAACACAACTTTTAAGACGCCCTAATAAAATATCGAAGTCTACAGTGTCAAAGGCAGCACTAAGATCAAGTAGTAACAATACAGACGCCGTATTTGAATCCATAGCTATGAGGAGATCATTAGTCACTTTAGCAAGTGCTGTCTCTGTAGAATGATTGGCTCTAAAACCAGACTGAAAAGAGTCATATCGATTATTATCGACCATGTAATCAATAAGCTGCTGTGCTACTACTTTTTCGAGAAGTTTTGCTATGAATGGGAGGTTTGAAACTGGCCTATAATTACTGAGACAGTCCGGGTCAAGATTTGCTCGCTTAAGTAGTGGTTTAATAATAGCGGTTTTAAAGGCCATTGGCACTATCCCAGAGGAAACAGACAGATTGATTATATTTAAGATGGACGGTCCTAAAATTGGAAATAATTCTTTAAGTAGTGAAGTGAATTTTGAACTTTATGCGTATCTGTATGTTGCACTAGATGATCCACTAGTAGCAGTAAGACTATCAAACTATATTTGCTGTACAGAGAAGCTTTAGTTTCAGTAGTGTATAAGTACGTAGTAGAAGACAGAAGGGCCAGTTGGCCGTGACCAGGGAGAATTCAGTTTCAGCAATGTGTGCAATCCTATAATAAGGTAAAGTGGCTGTTGTTGTCCATCACCAACAGCGCTGGTCAAGATCTCCTTTTTAGGACTGAAGTAAACTAGTAGATTGAAAACTACAGCTGTTACCCCAAGCCGTGACATCAGCTTCTTGTCAGGTATAAAAGCTACGGGCCTGACAAGAGGGGGTTGGTTGTCTCTCGTTCGAGCAGGGGTCGCTCGTGGGTTCCAGGGCTCGCTCTCGCTCGCTCCCCCTTTTGGGGGGGGGGGAGGACTTTTTGACATCCATGCCTTGTGCCACTCAACTTTTTGGAAAGACTTCACTCTGACATCGGTTGAATAAAATCTTTTCCCAATCAGCCGTGGGTCCCTGAAGTGCTCATTCGTCGGGAAACAGCCACCGATCACCGAGTGTTTTTTGAAGACCAGCGAAGCAGCAAAAATCATATACCACATTTTTGGCGTCACGAACAGGATTCGTGTTCTCCAGGGTACCGTCCCGCCCGCTCTCTCCGTGAGCATCCAGCGGCCAGCCGACGACCTGTTTTGAGGTGAGTTGCTTGCACTCAAAGTCGCCGCAGCATGCTCGCTCTTGGAAAGGGGGGGAGGGAGCGTTGTCCCCCACACGGAGGGCAGTTAAACGGATCTGATGGGGCCACGGCTGGCTCCAGGGAAAGTTGTCTCTCCTAGTCAAAAGCCGTCATAATGCGACTTTTGAAGGGGGAGTGGCCCCAAATAGAGACAGCGAAAGAAAAGTAAAATAAAAACAGGAAAATAAATAAAAAACAATAAATAAAAAGGGAACAGTAACAAAACGTTTTGGGGATTGCACGAGTGAATGGCATGTCTTGTGAGAATGATAAACGAATTAAACGCTCCAGGGAGAGCGAATGTGAAACAGGACACGTTGTCATGAACAACGCTGATCGGCTGTCACGAGAAGTAAATAGTAGGAAGTCCCATAAAACGTGGACGTGGAAATTAGTCGTTTCAATGGTCCCGCGGAGGATCGAAATTTTAGCTGTGTGATTGTGGCGGAAACACAGGTACGATTGAACTATGCTGCGACAAGATACGGGTGAATCCACACGGGCCAGGGGCTATAGCCGAGATGTCCGGTGGGAGCCTAGTCTCTGCCAAAGTCCAGCGCAAAAGGGAGGTTGCGTTGACCGCGTTTGGCTAATAGGAACGAGCGCAACCTTGGCTTCTGTACCGTGAGAGTGAGTGGATGGAGAAATATCCGGCCAGGTTAGCGACCTGTGGGCCGAAGAGAATGATGCGCGCGAAGCCACGTCGTTTGGGCACTGATCGAATTAGAGGTGTATGTGAGTTATAAGGCTTGTCAATTTAAATGCTGGTGTAAGAGGCCCCCAGGTAAAACGAAGGACTGGCGGTTTTTGAATATTGATTGAGCTGATACGATCTGCTTGCGGTTCGATTCCTCTATGGGGACGTATTATAATAGCATACACGTCTGTCAAAGTTTGATAAATTTGAGCCTGTACAGACCGCGTTTGGGAAATAGGTACTGGACGGCATTGTGTGTGTATAGAGAACCCTCTGTGTGAAAGAGGGAAAACGTGGCAATGAGGCCTCGGAGTGCAAGGATTGGTATACCATAAGTAATAAGTAGTATAAGTAATTTGTGTGCACACTTAAGTTAAATTCTGCAGAAAATAAAGGGGAAAATATAAAGCGCTATTAGAAACGAAACGAAACGAAAGTTAAGTAAGACGTGCGTATTTGTCAGTGCATATCTGCACTGTTAAAAACCAGACTGCATAGCCGCAGTAGGCAAACAGCAAAACGTGGAATGGATTCGAATCCTGCTCTGTCTTCTGTGTTTGTGCGTGAGCGTTTGTCGCTCAATGGCGTCTGTTTGTGTGTGTGTGTGTGTGTGTGTGTGTGTACCCATGGGTGTGTGTATGTGAGCGTGCGTGTGTGCGCGTGCGCGCGATCGTGAGTAAGTGTGTGTGTGCTCTTGAATGCGTGCGGGTGAGCGTGCTTGGAGAGGCAGAAAAAAGCTAAAACGATAGTGTGCTTCTCGGTGCTCTGGGGCGCGTGCCCGCCTGCGGTGCCCGCTCGGGGAGGGGAATCTGGCTTCGGGGGCGGGACAGGGAGTGGCCAACCTGTACCTGCCCACCGTGTTTCAAGGCTAGGCACTCCCCGTGTGGGTGACGTGGGGGCGGGGCGCGGGGCCAGAGTTGTGCCCATTTTGGGGTCTACCTTGCTGGTAGCGAGAGGGGCAAAGGAATGCATGACCAACAGTAGAAAGTTAGGTCCTGAGCTAACTGCAACCCATGATAATTAATGTCCCATAGCTGTCTAACAAGAGAAACAAGAAGCATGCGTATGTTAATCAATACGACACCAATATAGATGAGTATGTAGGTATGTCGAGAGGAGTGTGGTCCGCTCGTAAAAAACTAGAGCCAGCTGATGCTCCTTTTAGCATTCTGAGGGAAATGGGAAATTGTTTAAAGACAACCACAACTTGTTAATTTAAATTGTTGAAAGGATGAGAAAATTGAAAACAAGTTATTGCTACGGCTTTGTTTCTTTGCGACTCTCATTATCATTTCAGATTTTCTGTTTACATAAAGAACCCGACACAGCGGATACATCCGTTGGCTCCAGGACAAAGAGACACAGACTGAACTTAGAATGAATGTTTAACAGCAGTCTAACAGGTGAAGACTAATTTATGAGCGCAAGAGAGGTATCAAGTGAGGGCCACAGCGCCAGCTAGAATTAAAGGAATTCTCTGGATTTAGACATAGAGCTGAATCGTATTCACGGAGAGCCTGCTCATAAATTTTGGCTCGACAAGGGCGACCAGCGCCTATGTAACAAGACTCACAGGTCAAAAGCCGTATGTCCAAAATAGAGGAGGAGATGCCAACGAGGAGATATTAGATTTGGAAGTAATCTGTTGGTTCTCTTAATACCCTTGTGAAAGTCTACTCGGTACAAATAAATTAACGATAGGAGCAATTTAGAGGTCCAAAAGTGAGAAATTCAAATGAGAACCACATCCTAAATTCGAATAACATGAGCATGGGGAAAGTGAACAGCTGAGAAATGGCCTTCAATGTCGTGGCAGTGAATGAAAGATTCAAGATAGTTCGGTAATATCTGTAAAGTGAGCATAACACCATTAATACTTAGGTCAAAATGGAGATGATGCTATGCACAATTTGGAAACTTTATCAGAAATTGAAGACTCAAATCAGAAAAGGTAATAAAGAGGATGGCATAAAATCAAAGTTAGGAAAAACAAACGATAGAATGTAGCCTGAAAATAGAATGAGCTTCTGGAAATTGCAGTATAAGTGAGAGAAATCACAGTTAAGACTGGCAATTTAAGTTTGGGGTAATCTGCAATTTAAAATGGCTCAAATGAGGTCCATCACAATACACCCGAGAGCTCATGAAGGAAAGGCGCCGTCTTTCTCAAGTGTATTACATTGTCGATATTAGTAGAATTTGAAGTTTGACTAACAAAAGGCACTACGAAATTAATGGCATATTGGGAGATGATATTTAAATTTGGTACCCCAGTCTGTCTCGTCCAGTGGTCAGCAGTTACTCTGAAACTCGATCCCGAGACTCCACCGACAGCTGAGAACAACAAGAAAACGGTGCATGGCTCTGAGGCACCTTTGACCTTCGTAAGAGCAAAGAAGGACTATATTTGTGCTGGGGGGAGCACAACACTCGGATGCAAAACTACAAAGAGTGAAGGAACTTACAAGATAAGAATGGACTCAGTTGAAAATGGACTCATCCAAGAGTGAGAGATGAGTTGACTCTGAGACTACAACCAAAGACAACAACTTGACAATGAGGTGCGGCGAAAGACACATGAGACCTGAAAGATGCATCAAGCTGCTGAGATGTCATCAAAACTGGTGGAGCTTGGGTCAGAGTGGAGGGAAGCTTGCTTGGGCACTGAGTTTGACACCACTGAGGAGTCTTGATAAATAAAGATGTATAAAGAAATAAGGAGCAAAATGTGTAGTGTTACAGAAAAAGGAAAAGCATCATAGTCAGAGATTAAATTTGGATAAAACAGATAGGCTAACACTGTAAGAAATAAGAGTAGAATCACATTTAGCCCATCCAACTTAACGATTAGACATTTAGTCATTGACACTTTGGAGAAGGGAAAATAGGGCATTAGGACCCACTAGGATGCAGTCATGAGGTGATTAGATTGTTCAATGGAGCTAATTAATAAATTAGAAGTTAATCACACCTCACAGGGAAATTCTGGAGTCAAACAAGTCCGATAAAATCAAGGAATAACACCCATGAAACCTTTTGACAGTTAAGAATAATACTGCTACTACTAATACTAAGAGTCACACCAAGTGATAGTGAACGCGATGACAAATGTGATAGAACTCGAATAACAAATGCCTTAATATGGCAAAGTGAACATAACGTGGTAAAGTAGACTGTTGGAGTATCTTTACCCGGCTGCTCGATCGGAACGATGGATTAGGACAAAATTATTTAGGGACCAGCTGAGGCTACTTCTTCCCCCATGCTCACCTATGAACATGCTCAACAGTGGAAATGACTGAATTTTTTTAGGCATTTATTTGGCAATTTTACGGTAAAGGTGAGGTACGAATGTAGGAAATATTTAATTGGGAAGAACATCCGGAAATGAAGGGTTACTGTTAGTATTCACTGATTGCCTGCTCACTTACACATACTAAATTTGTTTGTTGTGGTATGAGTGATAGAAACAAATGGAGTGGCATTTGTGCGGTTAGGAATGAGTGTGTCGGGAGCAGTGTGAAAGGCCAAAGTATTTTGGAGTTGGTATGAAAGGGTCACAGTTGAGGGTAAGATTCCTCTCACCTGGGACGGGAACACCCAAGAGTGATGACTGACAGCTGATGGTTAATCAGAGGCACCATGAACAGCAAAATAGTTCATGGAGAAGGCCGAATTCAGCAACACGAATGGACAAGACAGGACTAATATCAAACATTAGGACGATGGACGATATGACATGACAAACCTGGACTCACCCGACAGGGTGACAGACTATGTAGATGACAAGCATACATTTGAAACTTAAGCTTGCTTGTGGCAAGTGCGAGCTTTGCTTTGTTTCTGTGTGTCACTTGACTTATTGCAGCATCAACCACCAGCTGAGGAGCAGATTGCTGGTTGTTTTATAACTTGTATTACTTTTGCAGGCTGTCGATTGCAGTCTTGGAAAGTTTGTGTTGAATTCACGTGAAAATGTTAACCCTAACCCTTTTGATTTTTATGATGATTGATGATTTTCAGGACGGAACCCCCGTGCGCCATGATTCATTGTGTATTTTCATTTAGTAGATACTCGATGCCTGTGTAGTTTTGTGAGTACAAGTGTCCGTTGTTGGTATTGCCGAGTGTGAGGTGCACAGTCAATTTTCAGGAACTTGGGGATGACAGTCCTGGATGAGTTCAAGGTTCGACAGGACTGGCTGCAAGACATATGATGATGTGGTAGGACATTTGCCGGTTCCTTTTTGGATGCCTAATGACACATTGGGTGAATGTGTCAAAGGGGGGTGGGGTTACGTTTGAATGAGTAAGTAGATATAAAATTTAATTGTGACATTCAATGTTTTTTCGGATTCACTTGTTTTTGAGGCTTTAACAGGACGTGCCAGAATTCAACAGGCAGTGATGGAAGGAGCAGAAGAAGCATCTTGAAAGCAAAGTTAATGGGAGATAACAATCTGGAATGGAAGCAAAGCGTGGTAACAATCTAGCGACAGTAAGGGTTAAGGTCTATCAACGGAAAAGCATGAATGATGACAAATCATAAAGCTAATAGGGATTGGACTGCAGCACAATAGACAACAAATGTTTGGAAGGTAATTAAATAAAATAGGAAATTGGATCAGAAACGAGGAATAGGGAAAATTTCTTAACATATGAATGCATTAAAGCTGCTATTAAAGGGAAAGTATTTAAGAACACATTTCGACGAAGATAAGGTACATACACAAATTGGTTGGACAAAACTGACGAGACTGGTACCAATTTGACGATATTGAGACAAACCTAAATCAAAGAGGAAATTTGGAGAGAAAATTAGTATTTGGACTGGGAAAGAGTGATTGCCGAGACGTGATTGACAGGACTTCAGACAGTGACAGCTGCAGCAGGAAAGGCTAACTTGAACGGCTAGCAGTTACTCTGCTACAGGAGAGATCTCGCGAGACTGACAGCAAGACGAGACACTCCCCCCAGGAGGAGTGTTTGTTTGTTTGTTTGTTTGTTTGTTTGTTTGTTTGTTTGTTTGTTTGTTTGTTTGTTTGTTTGTTTGTGTGTTTTAAGGATCACGTGGGCCTCTGGATCATAGGAGTAGATGCCGGGAACGCTCGGAGGTTCTATTGAGTACTTCGAGGAGACGATGACCACCAATCGTCCCCGTGCCCCAAACAGCCCCAGAGGAGAAGAATCTGTTTGATGACGACTGCTTATGGAGATGTCGTTTACTAGGGGTGACCAAAGGGGGGCAGGAGGACTTCCGGCCTACGCTGGGCATTGCTGCTTTTTTCATTGCAACTCAAGGTTTTGTGCTGTTGTCATTGTTCAATACTGGCAGTAGCTACCAATTATCGCAGAACTCCTGGACGCTGACCGGGGCCTGGGAGGAGACTCTGAGGATGGTGAAGTGGACATAAAGATCTTGGATGGACAGCAGGCCCTGGGCAGTGATCCCAGCGCGATTCACTACTGAGCATTCAGTGGACTGGACTTTGCATCGACAGAAACATACATATGCAAGGGGGGCAAAACTAAGAGCGTTTCAACTTCACAGTATGCTGAAATATTGCGTCAATATTATGTCCTTCATTACTTTATCAAATGACCACATGCTGCATTACTTTAATTCATCACATATTAACATCATGATAATGCAGCTTGACTGTTTAGCGGTCGGTGGTTATGTCATTTCATTTCCATACTGTTTTGTGAGCTCATACTGTTTTGTGGATTGTAATGTGCCAGGGCTCCTTACACCTGGGTGACACCAGGTGAGGGGAACCACTGGGGATGGTAGAAAGGGCCTTCCTCTTTTTCCTTGTCATTAGACTGGCGAGGTTTTTTCTTGAGGAAGGGCCGGCAACTTTTTGATGCTTCTAACGGGCCACACCAAATTTATTACTTCGCAATTTGTCACCGTTGTAAGGTTATTACCTAAGGGGGGTGGTACCGTCGTCTGTACAATGTGGACTTCAATTTTCTTTACTTGTGGTTCCTGAGAGGCCTCAGACTGTTGTCAAGGAGCAATTGGCTAACTAAATAGTTTGAGCTTTCCTAGTTAAAGTAACCTTAAGTAGCATGCCTCGAGCATAATTTAGGCTGTGCAGGTATAGGCCAAATTGTAGACGTGACCATAAAAAATTTGGTTGGGAGAAGATTTTTTGGTTGTTTACTGATGTCATCTTTTGCTAAACTTTTTTCGGGACATTTGTAACGTCCCGAAGGGGGGAATGAAGTGAATTTTGAACTTTATGCGTATCTGTATGTTGCACTAGATGATCCACTAGTAGCAGTAAGACTATCAAACTATATTTGCTGTACAGAGAAGCTTTAGTTTCAGTAGTGTATAAGTACGTAGTAGAAGACAGAAGGGCCAGTTGGCCGTGACCAGGGAGAATTCAGTTTCAGCAATGTGTGCAATCCTATAATAAGGTAAAGTGGCTGTTGTTGTCCATCACCAACAGCGCTGGTCAAGATCTCCTTTTTAGGACTGAAGTAAACTAGTAGATTGAAAACTACAGCTGTTACCCCAAGCCGTGACATCAGCTTCTTGTCAGGTATAAAAGCTACGGGCCTGACAAGAGGGGGTTGGTTGTCTCTCGTTCGAGCAGGGGTCGCTCGTGGGTTCCAGGGCTCGCTCTCGCTCGCTCCCCCTTTTGGGGGGGGGGGAGGACTTTTTGACATCCATGCCTTGTGCCACTCAACTTTTTGGAAAGACTTCACTCTGACATCGGTTGAATAAAATCTTTTCCCAATCAGCCGTGGGTCCCTGAAGTGCTCATTCGTCGGGAAACAGCCACCGATCACCGAGTGTTTTTTGAAGACCAGCGAAGCAGCAAAAATCATATACCACAGTAGTTTGGCTGGAAGCGGGTCGAGTAAACATGTTGTTTGTTTAGCCGTACTAACCAATTTTGTAAGCATTTCAAGGGACACGCTTTTAAAATTTGAGAGGGTTATTGCATGATCCCCAGCGCTAGTAACCGGCGGAGCGATTGGCATGGTATTCTTGATCTCGTCCCTAATGGACTCAATCTTTTGAGCAAAAAATTTCATAAACTCGTCAGCTGAGTGGAAGGAGCTATCGGGGGTCGGCTGGCGCAGAGTTAGCTTTGCCACTGTATCAAATAAGTATTTAGGATTATTTTTATTAAGATTAATGACTTGCGAAAAATAACGAGTTTTTGCTAAAATAAGCGCATCTTTATATTTCAGGAGGCTGTCCTTCCATGCCTGATGGAAAACCTCAAGTTTGGTTAAACGCCATCTGCGCTCATGCTTTCTACATAATTGTTTAAACGTACGTGTTTCATCTGTGAACCACGGAGTTGGCCATCTACGGCGAGTTTTCAGACGTAGCGGTGCCACAGAGTCGATGGCTTTTAATAATGTCGCATTGAATTCATTTGTAAGATTATCGATAGAGCCACTGTACGCGGGAAACATGGCGGTTGCCGGCGACAGTAACTCAGATAGCGCAGTTGCAGTCATGGAGTTTAAATTACGGCTGCTATAATTCTGATTGCTCTCTTGTCTTTGACAAGGAACTAAAATTTCAAATTTTATTAAAAAATGATCAGACAGAACAGTAGTGTATGGCAGTACTGTTATATTTGAGGTTGCTAGTCCTCGGGATAATACCAGATCTAAGGTATTTCCATTCTTATGCGTTGCTGCCTGTACAGCTTGCGTAAAACCAAACGTATCGATTAAAGTTTGAAATGCCGAAGTCAGTGGTTCCGACGGTGAATTCATGTGGATGTTGAAATCACCCATGATAACTATATTATCTGCATTTGTCACTAGATCAGCCACAACTTCTGAAAATTCATCCAGGAAGCCAGAGTAAGCCCCGGGTGGGCGGTAAATAACAACAAGATAGAATGACGGTAACGCAGTGGATCGCACAATGAGAACTTCAAATGTTTTAAATACGTGAATTGAGCGAGGCCTAAATCTAAGCTCAGAATTTGAGATGAGGGCGACACCCCCACCCTTTTTTCGAGGACGAGCCACATGCGAGCTCACAAAATTTGGAGGCGAGGCCTCGTTAAGTGGCAGCAGTTCATTAGGTTTTAACCAGGTCTCGCAAAGACCAAAAACGTTTAGATTATGTTCCGTGATAAGGTCATTAACGAGAACTGCTTTCGTATGAAGTGATCTAATATTCATAAAACCGAATTTAAGTGTAATTGGTTGATCAGGGTGCGTATCTATCGAAGGATTTTTAAACGGGATGCGAGTAAAATTGTGTTCTCTAGGCCTAATATCACCTCTCAAAAGTTTATTAGGGCGGTGGGATGAAACGACCGTGGGAATTTGATGATGAGTATTTGTTACACATGTGAAGTTATCTAAAACAGGCACCGTTTCATCAGCAAGACCGGTCGGGACGGAGTGATTGGATTTGTCTACTACCCCAGTAGAAAGTGTGTTTATGTGTACTGCAGCACTATTTAAACTGTCGCACTCTAGTCTACACGAGGAGCTATGTGTATGCTGAAAGTCTAGCCTAGCGCTAGTTAACTTTAACTTAACAGACTCCAAACCCATCCTCACAGGAGGTCTAATCACCTGTGCCCTGACCTGCTCTAAAGTGACCTGTCATGAGTGGCTCAAACAGTAATCTATATTCCTAGAAAGAGTGAAGGCGCCTTCACGGTTAGGGTGAAGGCCGTCCTTCCTCAGCAGGTCGGGGCGGCCCCAGAAGGAGGACCAGTTATCTATAAAATACAGTCCCTGCTTTTTACAGAACCCAGCCATCCATCGATTAAGGGAGACTAATCTACTAAACCTCTCATCAGTGCCTCTCCCAGGCAGGGGGCCAGAGACAAATACTCGATGCCGACTCATCTTTCTGGCAAGATCACAAGTCCTCGCTATGTTTTTCTTTGTGATCTCTGACTGTCTCATCCTAACATCATTGGAGCCGACGTGTATCACTATGTCCGAGTAGCTAGTGTTGTTGGAACTACGCTGTTGACTAGGCCTATTGCGAGTCAGCTCCCTAAGATTAGCTTCTATGTCGGGTGCTCTGCCCCCAGGAATACACATTACCGTGGCTGGATTTTTAAGCGTAATGTTGCGGGTAATGGAGTCGCCTATGACCAAAGTGCGAGGGCCAGCAGACCGAGATGACTTTGGACGGCTATGCGTCTTACCTGGCTCATCGCGATTAGCAAGCCGCTTGGGGCTAATGCTAACCGGGCTAGCGGGCTGACTACAGCCCGCGTCTGTGTCCGCCGCAACTACTGTTATCGCACTATTCTGCTCTAACTGGCGGACACGTCCCTCTAGCAGAGACAACCTCTCTAAGAGAAGGGTGCAGTTGGTGCACGAAGCCGTACATACCTCTTGGTCCGCTGCCATACTTTGTGTCCGAAGAGCGACGATCTGTCAGAACAACCCGGAAGCCCTTGTGAAATTCACTTTTCTCGGCCTTTACGTATAGTTGGTGTTCCAGGAGTCGTTGCAACACCGTCTCGACGTGAACCCTATGGGTCTTCAGATCTGGGGAGTAAATCAAAATATCGTCCAAATATACGTACACAAACCGGTCCAAACAGTCTCTCAAAACATCGTTTATCATGGCCTGAAACACAGCGGGAGCATTGGTGAGGCCAAATGGCATGACGCGGTATTCAAAATGTCCTCGATGCGTGTTGAACCCTGTCTTCCATTCGTCCCCTTCCCGGATGCGCACCAGATGGTAGGCGTTGCGCAGATCTAACTTGGTGAACACCCGGGCTTGCTGTAATTGGTCGAACACGGTCGACATCAGTGGGAGCGGATACCGATTCTTGATGGTGATCTGATTGAGGGGACTATAATCAATGCAGGGACGTAGGGTGCCGTCCTTCTTGCCCACGAAAAAGAACCCCGCCCCCGCAGGCGACGACGACGGTCGAATCAGCCCTGCTTGCAAGGAGGAGTCTATATATTCATTCAAGGCTTGCTTCTCAGGTCCCGAGAGAGAATACAGCCTCCCCTTGGGTATCGTCGATCCCGGCAGCAGGTCAATGGCGCAATCATACGGACGGTGGGGAGGCAGAGAGGTAGCCTTGGCCTTGCTGAATACCTCGGCCCATTGGTGGTAACACGCAGGGACCCCGGTTAAGTCTGGGGTTGGCGCGTCTGGAGCGGAAGGCACAGGGCGCGGGTTAGACTTGATACAGGAATCATGACAGTCGGACCCCCATCCCGTTATTTCCCCTGATCCCCAGTCTATAGCGGGGTTGTGGCGTTGAAGCCATGGATACCCGAGAACGAGAGGGTTCATTGGTGAGGTCACGACATGTAGACGTATGTTCTCCTGGTGGAGGCCAATTGACAACGAGACTGGTTCGGTTATGTGAGTTATCTCAAAGAGTGCCTGTCCATTGAGTGCCTTAGCTTTCACGGGAGTGTTCAGTAGCTCAGTCTTTACCCCGCACCGGCGAGCAAATGCCCAGTCTATCAAGCTTTCGTCTGCTCCTGAGTCTATTAATACTTCGAGTTCTATCTCTCTTCCCGACTGGGTGATCCTGCCCTTGGGAAGCACTCGCCCCGGGGACAGAGCCGCCGAGAAGGCGCTTACCTTCAGGGTCCTCCTCACTGGACAGGAGAGAAGGAGGTGTCCGAGCTCGCCGCAGTAGTAGCATCTTCCCTCTCGGCGCCGCCGTAACTTCTCCTCCTCTGTTAACTTGGCTCTGCCCAACTGCATCGGTTCTGGCTCCTGGCGCTGCCGATCCCCGTACGGCCTGGAGTGGTGAGCGTCAGGGCCGGCTACTGGAACGAAGGCGGGAGCGTTGCTGCGTCGGTGCTTTCTCCACTCTTGCAGCCGGTTGTCAGTGCGGATAGCCAGAGCGATGAGGGCGTCGAGGTCGGTGGGAAGATCTAAGGGAATTAGCTGATCTTGGATGGGTCCTGACAGGCCCCGGAGGAAGATGTCATATAGTGCCGCCGCATTCCACCCGCTCGCCGCGGCCAGCGTGCGGAACCGGATGGCGTAGTCTCCGACGGTGTCTTGTCCCTGGTCTATCTGACAGAGTTGGCGAGCCTTGTCTCGGTCAGCGGAAATGGGATCGAACACCGTTCGCAGGGCCTGGATGAAAGCGGGGAGAGAGTGACAGGAGATGGAATCCCTGGCCCATTCCGCGGTGGCCCATGTGCGGGCCCTTCCCGTCAGGTAGGATACCATGTAGGCCACCTTGGAGCGCTCGGTGGGGAATTCTGCTGGGGAACTCTCAAAGTTCATCTCGCATTCTGTAATAAAAGCCCGGCTAAGGCCGGGTTCTCCGGAGTAGCGCTCTGGAGGAGCCAGTCTGGCACTGCCAGTCATGGGACCTCTTGCAAGGGAAGGAACGGGGGAAGCGACGGGTGTACTGGAGGTCGCTGCTGGTCCCGCGTTCAAGAGCGAGAGCACTTCCTGCATTTGCTGACCCAGCTTTGCTACTTGGGTGGCGACCGCTCCTCTGAAATTTTCTTGATTCCTAGCGAGTCCTCGGATCTCTTCTCCCAAGTCGCCCACCTCCCTCTGGTGCTGGGCGAGCAGTGAGGCATGGGAGCGCACTGTGGCGCACAGGTGCTCCGACTCTGCCGAGTCCATGTCTGGCCAGTGTGTACTGTCAGGCAGAGGACAAGGCGAAGGACTCGGATGCAGAGTCGTATCTATCTGGGATTTATTCCAGCAAGCACTCAGAGCAAAAGTACAAAACAAAGCGCCTCTTGCGAGGGAAAACACGGGGCGAAAAGTACAAACAAAAGGCGTCGCACTGTGGCGAGTCAAAAGGCTAAAAGTACAAATCAAAACGCCTCTTTCGAGGGAAAACGTGTAGCAAAAGGTACCAACAAAAGGAGTCGCACTGGAACGAGACAAAAAGGCGCTGGAGACCCAGGCACAACCAAAAGCGTCGCTCGGCGGCGAGACAAAAAGGAGAGTTCTTTCAGAGAGTTCGGACATCAAGGAATCGCTGGTGGTCGGGACGAGGCTAGACACACTGGCACAAGACAAGGGGAAGACACGGACTAAATACACACAAACGGGCGGGGACACAGGTGATGACAATTAGTATCGATTACGCGGGTGCACACAATCGGGATCAGGGAAGACAAGACAACCAACACCGAGGAAGGAAACACGAACTGAAACGGAAGGAATGACAAAATAAAACCGGAAGTAAAGTTACGACAATTGACGAGACAAAAAACTGAAAAAATAAACGCGACCGCATGACAATATCCTTTGTATAAGTCGAGCTCAATTGTTGCATTATATTAAACTTCAAAATTCAATATGCGAAATTTATTGACGAAATGTGTTCAAATTCTGGGAGGCCGTGCGCATGCTGCTGTTTATAAGCACCGCGGAGGAGATCGCGGCCGGCGAGCTCGCGCACGCCGCCCGGCACCAACGGGAGGCCGGAAATAGCTCCAAGCCGAGCGGATCGGCACTTTATAAGCACCGCGGAGGAGATCGCGGCGCCTCATTGGACTTCCAGCCGCCGGCGAGCTCGCGCACCCGCCCGGCACATCCGGGAGGCCGTGCGCACGAGCCAAGTGGCCGAAAATAGCCCCCGCCGAGCGGATCGGCTGTTTATAAGCACCGCGGAGGTGGTCGCGGCGCCTCATTCGACTTCCAGCGGCCGGCGAGCTCGCGCACCCGCCCGGCACATCCGGGAGGCCGTGCGCACGAGCCAAGTGGCCGAAAATAGCCCCCGCCGAGCGGATCGGCTGTTTATAAGCACCGCGGAGGTGGTCGCGGCGCCTCATTCGACTTCCAGCGGCCGGCGAGCTCGCGCACCCGCCCGGCACATCCGGGAGGCCGTGCGCACAAGCCAAGTGGCCGAAAATAGCCCCCGCCGAGCGGATCGGCTGTTTATAAGCACCGCGGAGGTGGTCGCGGCGCCTCATTCGACTTCCAGCGGCCGGCGAGCTCGCGCACCCGCCCGGCACATCCGGGAGGCCGTGCGCACGAGCCAAGTGGCCGAAAATAGCCCCCGCCGAGCGGATCGGCTGTTTATAAGCACCGCGGAGGTGGTCGCGGCGCCTCATTCGACTTCCAGCGGCCGGCGAGCTCGCGCACCCGCCCGGCACATCCGGGAGGCCGTGCGCACGAGCCAAGTGGCCGAAAATAGCCCCCGCCGAGCGGATCGGCTGTTTATAAGCACCGCGGAGGTGGTCGCGGCGCCTCATTCGACTTCCAGCGGCCGGCGAGCTCGCGCACCCGCCCGGCACATCCGGGAGGCCGTGCGCACGAGCCAAGTGGCCGAAAATAGCCCCCGCCGAGCGGATCGGCTGTTTATAAGCACCGCGGAGGTGGTCGCGGCGCCTCATTCGACTTCCAGCGGCCGGCGAGCTCGCGCACCCGCCCGGCACATCCGGGAGGCCGTGCGCACGAGCCAAGTGGCCGAAAATAGCCCCCGCCGAGCGGATCGGCTGTTTATAAGCACCGCGGAGGTGGTCGCGGCGCCTCATTCGACTTCCAGCGGCCAGCGAGCTCGCGCACCCGCCCGGCACATCCGGGAGGCCGTGCGCACGAGCCAAGTGGCCGAAAATAGCCCCCGCCGAGCGGATCGGCTGTTTATAAGCACCGCGGAGGTGGTCGCGGCGCCTCATTCGACTTCCAGCGGCCGGCGAGCTCGCGCACCCGACCGGCACATCCGGGAGGCCGTGCGCACGAGCCAAGTGGCCGAAAATAGCCCCCGCCGAGCGGATCGGCTGTTTATAAGCACCGCGGAGGTGGTCGCGGCGCCTCATTCGACTTCCGGCGGGCGGCGAGCTCGCGCACCCGCCCGGCACATCCGGGAGGCCGTGCGCACGAGCCAAGTGGCCGAAAATAGCCCCCGCCGAGCGGATCGGCTGTTTATAAGCACCGCGGAGGTGGTCGCGGCGCCTCATTCGACTTCCAGCGGCCGGCGAGCTCGCGCACCCGCCCGGCACATCCGGGAGGCCGTGCGCACGAGCCAAGTGGCCGAAAATAGCCCCCGCCGAGCGGATCGGCTGTTTATAAGCACCGCGGAGGTGGTCGCGGCGCCTCATTCGACTTCCAGCGGCCGGCGAGCTCGCGCACCCGCCCGGCACATCCGGGAGGCCGTGCGCACGAGCCAAGTGGCCGAAAATAGCCCCCGCCGAGCGGATCGGCTGTTTATAAGCACCGCGGAGGTGGTCGCGGCGCCTCATTCGACTTCCAGCGGCCGGCGAGCTCGCGCACCCGCCCGGCATATCCGGGAGGCCGTGCGCACGAGCCAAGTGGCCGAAAATAGCCCCCGCCGAGCGGATCGGCTGTTTATAAGCACCGAGGAGGTGGTCGCGGCGCCTCATTCGACTTCCAGCGGCCGGCGAGCCCGCGCACCCGCCCGGCACATCCGGGAGGCCGTGCGCACGAGCCAAGTGGCCGAAAATAGCCCCCGCCGAGCGGATCGGCTGTTTATAAGAACCGCGGAGGTGGTCGCGGCGCCTCATTCGACTTCCAGCGGCCGGCGAGCTCGCGCACCCGCCCGGCACATCCGGGAGGCCGTGCGCACAAGCCAAGTGGCCGAAAATAGCCCCCGCCGAGCGGATCGGCTGTTTATAAGCACCGCGGAGGTGGTCGCGGCGCCTCATTCGACTTCCAGCGGCCGGCGAGCTCGCGCACCCGCCCGGCACATCCGGGAGGCCGTGCGCACGAGCCAAGTGGCCGAAAATAGCCCCCGCCGAGCGGATCGGCTGTTTATAAGCACCGCGGAGGTGGTCGCGGCGCCTCATTCGACTTCCAGCGGCCGGCGAGCTCGCGCACCCGCCCGGCACATCCGGGAGGCCGTGCGCACGAGCCAAGTGGCCGAAAATAGCCCCCGCCGAGCGGATCGGCTGTTTATAAGAACCGCGGAGGTGGTCGCGGCGCCTCATTCGACTTCCAGCGGCCGGCGAGCTCGCGCACCCGCCCGGCACATCCGGGAGGCCGTGCGCACAAGCCAAGTGGCCGAAAATAGCCCCCGCCGAGCGGATCGGCTGTTTATAAGCACCGCGGAGGTGGTCGCGGCGCCTCATTCGACTTCCAGCGGCCGGCGAGCTCGCGCACCCGCCCGGCACATCCGGGAGGCCGTGCGCACGAGCCAAGTGGCCGAAAATAGCCCCCGCCGAGCGGATCGGCTGTTTATAAGCACCGCGGAGGTGGTCGCGGCGCCTCATTCGACTTCCAGCGGCCGGCGAGCTCGCGCACCCGCCCGGCACATCCGGGAGGCCGTGCGCACGAGCCAAGTGGCCGAAAATAGCCCCCGCCGAGCGGATCGGCTGTTTATAAGCACCGCGGAGGTGGTCGCGGCGCCTCATTCGACTTCCAGCGGCCGGCGAGCTCGCGCACCCGCCCGGCACATCCGGGAGGCCGTGCGCACGAGCCAAGTGGCCGAAAATAGCCCCCGCCGAGCGGATCGGCTGTTTATAAGCACCGCGGAGGTGGTCGCGGCGCCTCATTCGACTTCCAGCGGCCGGCGAGCTCGCGCACCCGCCCGGCACATCCGGGAGGCCGTGCGCACGAGCCAAGTGGCCGAAAAAAGCCCCCGCCGAGCGGATCGGCTGTTTATAAGCACCGCGGAGGTGGTCGCGGCGCCTCATTCGACTTCCAGCGGCCGGCGAGATCGCGCACCCGCCCGGCACATCCGGGAGGCCGTGCGCACGAGCCAAGTGGCCGAAAATAGCCCCCGCCGAGCGGATCGGCTGTTTATAAGCACCGCGGAGGTGGTCGCGGCGCCTCATTCGACTTCCAGCGGCCGGCGAGCTCGCGCACCCGCCCGGCACATCCGGGAGGCCGTGCGCACGAGCCAAGTGGCCGAAAATAGCCCCCGCCGAGCGGATCGGCTGTTTATAAGCACCGCGGAGGTGGTCGCGGCGCCTCATTCGACTTCCGGCGGGCGGCGAGCTCGCGCACCCGCCCGGCACATCCGGGAGGCCGTGCACACGAGCCAAGTGGCCGAAAATAGCCCCCGCCGAGCGGATCGGCTGTTTATAAGCACCGCGGAGGTGGTCGCGGCGCCTCATTCGACTTCCAGCGGCCGGCGAGCTCGCGCACCCGCCCGGCACATCCGGGAGGCCGTGCGCACGAGCCAAGTGGCCGAAAATAGCCCCCGCCGAGCGGATCGGCTGTTTATAAGCACCGCGGAGGTGGTCGCGGCGCCTCATTCGACTTACAGCGGTCGGCGAGCTCGCGCACCCGCCCGGCACATCCGGGAGGCCGTGCGCACGAGCCAAGTGGCCGAAAATAGCCCCCGCCGAGCGGATCGGCTGTTTATAAGCACCGCGGAGGTGGTCGCGGCGCCTCATTCGACTTCCAGCGGCCGGCGAGCTCGCGCACCCGCCCGGCACATCCGGGAGGCCGTGCGCACGAGCCAAGTGGCCGAAAATAGCCCCCGCCGAGCGGATCGGCTGTTTATAAGCACCGCGGAGGTGGTCGCGGCGCCTCATTCGACTTCCAGCGGCCGGCGAGCTCGCGCA
Organism: Syngnathus scovelli; assembly: GCF_024217435.2. NCBI lineage: Eukaryota > Metazoa > Chordata > Actinopteri > Syngnathiformes > Syngnathidae > Syngnathus > Syngnathus scovelli. The sequence goes on from NW_026061333.1 coordinate 354,887, forward strand.
CCCGCCCGGCACATCCGGGAGGCCGTGCGCACGAGCCAAGTGGCCGAAAATAGCCCCCGCCGAGCGGATCGGCGGTTTATAAGCACCGCGGAGGTGGTCGCGGCGCCTCATTCGACTTCCAACGGGCTGCGCACTCGTGCACGCCGCCCGGTTCAAATTTTCTAAGTGCAACGCACAATGAGATGCATGAGAAACGGCCTTGGTTACCATCACATTTGAAGCGATGAATACGAAGTTAAATTTTATGACTCGGTGTATAAGTCGAGGTCGATTTTTTTCGGTCGATTTTGGATCGAAAAAGGTCGACCAATACACCGGCAAATACGGTATATATACTTATTATAAATGTAGTATTTATTTATATTGATTTATTGTTTATTTATATATATAAAGGCAGGTCCGCAAAAATATTTCTGACGCGTAGCCGGTCCGTGGCGCAAGAAAGGTTGGGGACCACTAGTCTAAAAGAATCTGGCCGTAACTGGAATAGGGTTCTACGCGAATGCCCAACGGAAAAGTGAAGTGCACAAAACCTGCATTTGGCTGTATCAAAATAAATGTCATGAAAAAGGTAAAAACACTACATGGAAGCGCAATGTGTTGTGCTGGGTTCTTTTACAAGTAAAGACTGCTGCTTTGAGTTCACAGGGAGCCATGCTCTTTATTCACTGTACATAGAGGTTTTGAACTCGTGTTGTAGTTTCAGTGTCGGAGTTCAAACTAGGCTTGCAGTTTCCGAATGCCATTCGTGATGGGTGTTGTAAAAAGGTCTTGGCTTAAACGATTGAAGTGCACATAAGAAAAAAAAAAAAAAAAAAAAAAAAGAGCTTGAAGTGCACATAAGAAAAAGAAAAAGCTTACAGCACCTGGTATTCCCAGGCAGTCTCCCATCCAAGTACTAACCAGGCCCGACCCTGCTTAGCTTCCGAGATAAGACGAGATCAGGCGTTCTCAGGGTAGTATGGCCGTAAGCCGTGAGGTGACCCAACATTTTGCATTTTATAGACACAATCGCCCCTGAAACTAGCGAGCAAGCCAATGAAGCCTTCAAAACTGCTTCGGCACATGGAGACCAAGCATCCTGCATTAAAAGACAAACCTTAACCACTTCGGGTTTCATTGTCTCCGATTACGCCTGGATGGGACCGGCTCGTTTCTGAGAAACAAGCTCGGTGCTCCCAATAATTCAACGTAATGGTGACTTTTATTTTTATGTGGTTTATATTTGTTTTTATGCCAGTCGTATCATTTTATTTAATCCTATTTATATATATTTATTATAAATGTAGTATTTATTTATATAGATTTATTGTTTATTTATATATATAAAGGCAGGTCCGCAAAAATATTTCTGACGCGTAGCCGGTCCGTGGCGCAAGAAAGTTTGGGGACCACTAGTCTAAAAGAATCTGGCCGTAACTGGAATAGGGTTCTACGCGAATGCCCAACGGAAAAGTGAAGTGCACAAAACCTGCATTTGGCTGTATCAAAATAAATGTCATGAAAAAGGTAAAAACACTACATGGAAGCGCAATGTGTTGTGCTGGGTTCTTTTACAAGTAAAGACTGCTGCTTTGAGTTCACAGGGAGCCATGCTCTTTATTCACTGTACATAGTCTGTCCTCTAGCGGTAAAAACGTGAACTGCAATGCTATGGCTGTCGCCACACAATGTAGGTTTTAAACTCGTGTTGTAGTTTCAGTGTCGGAGTTCAAACTAGGCTTGCAGTTTCCGAATGCCATTCGTGATGGGTGCTGTAAAAAGTTCTTGGCTTAAACGATTGAAGTGCACATAAGAAAAAAAAAAAAAAAAAAAAAGCTTACGGTAACTGGTATTCCCAGGCGGTCTCCCATCCAAGTACTAACCAGGTCCGACCCTGCTTAGCCTCCGAGGTCGGACGAGAGCGGGCGCTCTCAGGGTAGTATTGCCGTAAGCCGTGAAACCGCTCAGAATTTTTCATTTTATAGACACAATCGCCCCTGAAACCATGCCAAGCAGCGGCGGGACTTGATGGCTGTGGTAAAAGTTTCCTTTCACAATTGACGTGGGAAAAAAAAAAAAAAAAGGCTTTCAGCACCTGGTATTCCCGGACGGTCACCCTTCCCTTTTGTTTTTTTTTTTGTTTTTTTTACAACCAGGGCCGAAACAGGCTTTCTTCCAAGGCTTTTGGTGTTTTCTGGAAACATGGCTATCATGAAAAGTTATTGACAGCTTTTTATGCGGTAGCACGAATTTGCCGTTGCGACCTGCATTTTGCTGAATCAAAATAAATGCCTTGAAAAGTTTAAAAACACTTCATGGAAGTCACTTCACTGGTTTCTTTTATATCAAACAAATTGTTTTAGGTTATTCACCTGACATGTTTCGGCGGTTTCTTCCGCCTTCATCAGAGTGTCACAGATGTGATGGTGACGCGTCTTTATCAGCTGATGGATCAACATGTCAGGTGAATAACCTAAAACAATTTGTTTGATATAAAAGAAACCAGTGAAGTGATTAAATAAGGAAAAACAAAATGAACTTAGTACAATTACTTCATGGAAGTGTTGTGTTGGGTTCTTTTACAAGTCAAGCCTGCTGCTTTGAGTTCACAGGGAGCCATGCTCACTGTACATAGTCTGCTCTCTAGCGGTAAAAAATTTAACTACAATGCTGTGGATGTCACCACATAATATAGCTTTCAAACTCGTGTTATAGTTTCAATGTCGGAGTTTAAATTAGGCTTGCTGTTTCCGGATGCCATTCGTGATGGGTGTTGTAAAAAATAGCTTCTTAAACGATTGAAGTGCACATAAGAAAAAGAAAAAGCTTACAGCACCTGGTATTCCCAGGCGGTCTCCCATCCAAGTACTAACCAGGCCCGACCCAGCTTAGCTTCCGAGATCGGACGAGATCGGGCGTTCTCAGGGTAGTATGGCCGTAAGCCGTGAGGTGACCCAACATTTTGCATTTTATAGACACAATCGCCCCTGAAACTAGCGAGCGAGCCAATGAAGCCTTCAAAACTGCTTCGGCACATGGAGACCAAGCATCCTGCATTAAAAGACAAACCTTAACCACTTCGGGTTTCATTGTCTCCGATTACGCCTGGATGGGACCGGCTCGTTTCTGAGAAACAAGCTCGGTGCTCCCAATAACTCAACGTAATGGTGACTTTTATTTTTATGTGGTTTATATTTGTTTTTATGCCAGTCGTATCATTTTATTTAATCGTATTTACCGTATTTGCCGGTGTACAGGTCGACTCGGTGTATAAGTCGACCCCCTAAAATTCGACGGAAATTTACGATTTGATGATATATCTGTCAGGCAGAGGACAAGGCGAAGGACTCGGATGCAGAGTCGTATCTATCTGGGATTTATTCCAGCAAGCACTCAGAGCAAAAGTACAAAACAAAGCGCCTCTTGCGAGGGAAAACACGGGGCGAAAAGTACAAACAAAAGGCGTCGCACTGTGGCGAGTCAAAAGGCTAAAAGTACAAATCAAAACGCCTCTTTCGAGGGAAAACATGTAGCAAAAGGTACCAACAAAAGGAGTCGCACTGGAACGAGACAAAAAGGCGCTGGAGACCCAGGCACAACCAAAAGCGTCGCTCGGCGGCGAGACAAAAAGGAGAGTTCTTTCAGAGAGTTCGGACATCAAGGAATCGCTGGTGGTCGGGACGAGGCTAGACACACTGGCACAAGACAAGGGGAAGACACGGACTAAATACACACAAACGGGCGGGGACACAGGTGATGACAATTAGTATCGATTACGCGGGTGCACACAATCGGGATCAGGGAAGACAAGACAACCAACACCGAGGAAGGAAACACGAACTGAAACGGAAGGAATGACAAAATAAAACCGGAAGTAAAGTTACGACAATTGACGAGACAAAAAACTGAAAAAATAAACGCGACCGCATGACAGAACCCCCCCCCCTAGGGCCGGATCCCAGACGGCCCAGGAGCCCCAGGGTGAGCCGCATAGAAGTCCTCAAAAAGTCCCGGGTCCAAAATATAACTAGGCGGCACCCATTGCCGCTCCTCCGGTCCATAACCCTCCCAGTCCACCAGGTACTGCCAGCCCCGGCCTCTTCTGCGCACATCCAATAGTTCTTTGACGGTGTAGGCCGTCCCACCGTCCACAGTCCGCGGAGGCGGAGGGGGCGCCGGATCCGGCACCAACGGGCTGTCCACCACCGGCTTGACCTTCCCAACGTGAAAGGTGGGGTGGACTGCAAGGGACCTGGGCAAGCGTAGACGCACCGCGGCCGGGTGCACGACCTTGGCGATGGGGAACGGACCCACGAAGCGAGGCGCCAGTTTCCTGGAGTCCCCCCGGTGGGGAAGATCCTTGGTGGATAGCCAGACACGTTGACCTCTCTGGTACACGGGCGCCGGACGTCTCCTCCGGTCAGCCATCCGCTTTACCCGGTCCCCCTGTCGGACCAGCGTGGCCCGAGCCGCCGACCAGACGCGATGACAGCGGCGCACCAAGGCGTGGGCCGAAGACACCGTCACCTCCGGCTCACTGTCAGGGAAGACAGGGGGCTGGTAGCCAAACACACACTTGAAGGGGGACATACCTGTAGCCGTGGTGGGCAGGGAGTTGTGGGCATACTCCACCCAGGAGAGGTTCTTGCTCCACGAGGAGGGGTTCTGGGAGACCAGGCAGCGGAGACTTGTCTCCAACTGTTGATTAATACGTTCTGTCTGTCCGTTTGCCTCCGGGTGATAGCCTGACGTGAGACTCACGGTTGCCCCTATGAGCTTGCAAAACTCCCGCCAAAACCTGGATACGAATTGGGGCCCTCTATCGGAAACTATGTCTTTCGGGAACCCATGAACCCGGAATATGTGGTCCATCATCACGGTGGCCGTTCGTTTAGCGGACGGGAGCTTGGGCAAGGCGATAAAATGAGCCATCTTTGAAAATCTATCCACCACTGTGAGTATGGTGGTTCGCCCATGCGAGGTCGGAAGCCCGGTGACAAAGTCCATAGATATCTCCGCCCACGGGCGCGAAGGAATGGGTAGGGGATGCAGCAACCCCATGCGGGCGCCGTGGGCGTTCTTATTCCGGGCGCAGACGGGACAGGCGGCAACGTATTCCTTGACGTCTGCCCTCATGGAGGGCCACCAGAATCGCTGCTGGATTACGAACAGCGTTCGGCGCATGCCCGGATGGCAGGAGAGTCTGGAGGTGTGAGCCCAATGGATGACTTGGGATCGTAATTGAGCAGGGACAAATAGTCGGTTCTCAGGGCAACCACTAGGGGGTGGTTCGTTACCATTGGCCTGCTGTACCCGGCCTTCGATAGGCCAGGTCACGGCTCTAACCAGGCAATGAGAAGGCAGGATAGTCTCAGGCTTCTTAATTTCTGGGTCCGAGTTGAAAACACGGGAGAGGGCGTCAGGCTTGGTGTTCTTGGTTCCCGGTCTGTAGGACAAAGTGAAGTTAAAACGATTGAAAAAAAGTGACCAGCGGGCTTGGCGTGAATTCAGTCTCTTAGCTGACTTAATGTATTCTAAATTTTTATGGTCTGTCCAGACCAAAAAAGGCTGCTGTGCTCCCTCTAACCAATGTCTCCATTCTTCTAATGCCAGCTTGACTGCCAACAGTTCGCGATCCCCCACGTCATAATTCTGTTCGGCGGGCGTCAGCCGTCGAGACAGGAACGCGCACGGATGGAGCTTGTTGTCGCTCTTGGCCCTCTGCGAAAGGATGGCACCTACTCCTTGATTGGAGGCGTCCACCTCCACCACAAACTGCCGCGACGGATCAGGGAGCGTGAGGATGGGAGCGGTGCTGAAACGGTTCTTTAGCTCCTGGAAGGCCGCCTCCGCCTCTGCTGACCAGCGGAAGGGGACTTTAGGAGACGTGAGCGCGTGCAAGGGAGCCGCTGTGGCACTGAAGCCCTTAATGAATCGCCGATAAAAATTGGCAAAGCCCAGGAATTGTTGCACCTTCTTGCGTGAGTCAGGGGTAGGCCATTCCGTTACCGCGCTTACTTTCGCCGGGTCCATCTCTACTTTGCCCGGGGCTACGATGAAGCCGAGAAAAGAAACGGTGCTCTTGTGAAATTCACTTTTCTCGGCCTTTACGTATAGTTGGTGTTCCAGGAGTCGTTGCAACACCGTCTCGACGTGAACCCTATGGGTCTTCAGATCTGGGGAGTAAATCAAAATATCGTCCAAATATACGTACACAAACCGGTCCAAACAGTCTCTCAAAACATCGTTTATCATGGCCTGAAACACAGCGGGAGCATTGGTGAGGCCAAATGGCATGACGCGGTATTCAAAATGTCCTCGATGCGTGTTGAACCCTGTCTTCCATTCGTCCCCTTCCCGGATGCGCACCAGATGGTAGGCGTTGCGCAGATCTAACTTGGTGAACACCCGGGCTTGCTGTAATTGGTCGAACACGGTCGACATCAGTGGGAGCGGATACCGATTCTTGATGGTGATCTGATTGAGGGGACTATAATCAATGCAGGGACGTAGGGTGCCGTCCTTCTTGCCCACGAAAAAGAACCCCGCCCCCGCAGGCGACGACGACGGTCGAATCAGCCCTGCTTGCAAGGAGGAGTCTATATATTCATTCAAGGCTTGCTTCTCAGGTCCCGAGAGAGAATACAGCCTCCCCTTGGGTATCGTCGATCCCGGCAGCAGGTCAATGGCGCAATCATACGGACGGTGGGGAGGCAGAGAGGTAGCCTTGGCCTTGCTGAATACCTCGGCCCATTGGTGGTAACACGCAGGGACCCCGGTTAAGTCTGGGGTTGGCGCGTCTGGAGCGGAAGGCACAGGGCGCGGGTTAGACTTGATACAGGAATCATGACAGTCGGACCCCCATCCCGTTATTTCCCCTGATCCCCAGTCTATAGCGGGGTTGTGGCGTTGAAGCCATGGATACCCGAGAACGAGAGGGTTCATTGGTGAGGTCACGACATGTAGACGTATGTTCTCCTGGTGGAGGCCAATTGACAACGAGACTGGTTCGGTTATGTGAGTTATCTCAAAGAGTGCCTGTCCATTGAGTGCCTTAGCTTTCACGGGAGTGTTCAGTAGCTCAGTCTTTACCCCGCACCGGCGAGCAAATGCCCAGTCTATCAAGCTTTCGTCTGCTCCTGAGTCTATTAATACTTCGAGTTCTATCTCTCTTCCCGACTGGGTGATCCTGCCCTTGGGAAGCACTCGCCCCGGGGACAGAGCCGCCGAGAAGGCGCTTACCTTCAGGGTCCTCCTCACTGGACAGGAGAGAAGGAGGTGTCCGAGCTCGCCGCAGTAGTAGCATCTTCCCTCTCGGCGCCGCCGTAACTTCTCCTCCTCTGTTAACTTGGCTCTGCCCAACTGCATCGGTTCTGGCTCCTGGCGCTGCCGATCCCCGTACGGCCTGGAGTGGTGAGCGTCAGGGCCGGCTACTGGAACGAAGGCGGGAGCGTTGCTGCGTCGGTGCTTTCTCCACTCTTGCAGCCGGTTGTCAGTGCGGATAGCCAGAGCGATGAGGGCGTCGAGGTCGGTGGGAAGATCTAAGGGAATTAGCTGATCTTGGATGGGTCCTGACAGGCCCCGGAGGAAGATGTCATATAGTGCCGCCGCATTCCACCCGCTCGCCGCGGCCAGCGTGCGGAACCGGATGGCGTAGTCTCCGACGGTGTCTTGTCCCTGGTCTATCTGACAGAGTTGGCGAGCCTTGTCTCGGTCAGCGGAAATGGGATCGAACACCGTTCGCAGGGCCTGGATGAAAGCGGGGAGAGAGTGACAGGAGATGGAATCCCTGGCCCATTCCGCGGTGGCCCATGTGCGGGCCCTTCCCGTCAGGTAGGATACCATGTAGGCCACCTTGGAGCGCTCGGTGGGGAATTCTGCTGGGGAACTCTCAAAGTTCATCTCGCATTCTGTAATAAAAGCCCGGCTAAGGCCGGGTTCTCCGGAGTAGCGCTCTGGAGGAGCCAGTCTGGCACTGCCAGTCATGGGACCTCTTGCAAGGGAAGGAACGGGGGAAGCGACGGGTGTACTGGAGGTCGCTGCTGGTCCCGCGTTCAAGAGCGAGAGCACTTCCTGCATTTGCTGACCCAGCTTTGCTACTTGGGTGGCGACCGCTCCTCTGAAATTTTCTTGATTCCTAGCGAGTCCTCGGATCTCTTCTCCCAAGTCGCCCACCTCCCTCTGGTGCTGGGCGAGCAGTGAGGCATGGGAGCGCACTGTGGCGCACAGGTGCTCCGACTCTGCCGAGTCCATGTCTGGCCAGTGTGTACTGTCAGGCAGAGGACAAGGCGAAGGACTCGGATGCAGAGTCGTATCTATCTGGGATTTATTCCAGCAAGCACTCAGAGCAAAAGTACAAAACAAAGCGCCTCTTGCGAGGGAAAACACGGGGCGAAAAGTACAAACAAAAGGCGTCGCACTGTGGCGAGTCAAAAGGCTAAAAGTACAAATCAAAACGCCTCTTTCGAGGGAAAACGTGTAGCAAAAGGTACCAACAAAAGGAGTCGCACTGGAACGAGACAAAAAGGCGCTGGAGACCCAGGCACAACCAAAAGCGTCGCTCGGCGGCGAGACAAAAAGGAGAGTTCTTTCAGAGAGTTCGGACATCAAGGAATCGCTGGTGGTCGGGACGAGGCTAGACACACTGGCACAAGACAAGGGGAAGACACGGACTAAATACACACAAACGGGCGGGGACACAGGTGATGACAATTAGTATCGATTACGCGGGTGCACACAATCGGGATCAGGGAAGACAAGACAACCAACACCGAGGAAGGAAACACGAACTGAAACGGAAGGAATGACAAAATAAAACCGGAAGTAAAGTTACGACAATTGACGAGACAAAAAACTGAAAAAATAAACGCGACCGCATGACAATATCCTTTGTATAAGTCGAGCTCAATTGTTGCATTATATTAAACTTCAAAATTCAATATGCGAAATTTATTGACGAAATGTGTTCAAATTCTGGGAGGCCGTGCGCATGATGCTGTTTATAAGCACCGCGGAGGAGATCGCGGCCGGCGAGCTCGCGCACGCCGCCCGGCACCAACGGGAGGCCGGAAATAGCTCCAAGCCGAGCGGATCGGCACTTTATAAGCACCGCGGAGGAGATCGCGGCGCCTCATTGGACTTCCAGCCGCCGGCGAGCTCGCGCACCCGCCCGGCACATCCGGGAGGCCGTGCGCACGAGCCAAGTGGCCGAAAATAGCCCCCGCCGAGCGGATCGGCTGTTTATAAGCACCGCGGAGGTGGTCGCGGCGCCTCATTCGACTTCCAGCGGCCGGCGAGCTCGCGCACCCGCCCGGCACATCCGGGAGGCCGTGCGCACGAGCCAAGTGGCCGAAAATAGCCCCCGCCGAGCGGATCGGCTGTTTATAAGCACCGCGGAGGTGGTCGCGGCGCCTCATTCGACTTCCAGCGGCCGGCGAGCTCGCGCACCCGCCCGGCACATCCGGGAGGCCGTGCGCACAAGCCAAGTGGCCGAAAATAGCCCCCGCCGAGCGGATCGGCTGTTTATAAGCACCGCGGAGGTGGTCGCGGCGCCTCATTCGACTTCCAGCGGCCGGCGAGCTCGCGCACCCGCCCGGCACATCCGGGAGGCCGTGCGCACGAGCCAAGTGGCCGAAAATAGCCCCCGCCGAGCGGATCGGCTGTTTATAAGCACCGCGGAGGTGGTCGCGGCGCCTCATTCGACTTCCAGCGGCCGGCGAGCTCGCGCACCCGCCCGGCACATCCGGGAGGCCGTGCGCACGAGCCAAGTGGCCGAAAATAGCCCCCGCCGAGCGGATCGGCTGTTTATAAGCACCGCGGAGGTGGTCGCGGCGCCTCATTCGACTTCCAGCGGCCGGCGAGCTCGCGCACCCGCCCGGCACATCCGGGAGGCCGTGCGCACGAGCCAAGTGGCCGAAAATAGCCCCCGCCGAGCGGATCGGCTGTTTATAAGCACCGCGGAGGTGGTCGCGGCGCCTCATTCGACTTCCAGCGGCCGGCGAGCTCGCGCACCCGCCCGGCACATCCGGGAGGCCGTGCGCACGAGCCAAGTGGCCGAAAATAGCCCCCGCCGAGCGGATCGGCTGTTTATAAGCACCGCGGAGGTGGTCGCGGCGCCTCATTCGACTTCCAGCGGCCAGCGAGCTCGCGCACCCGCCCGGCACATCCGGGAGGCCGTGCGCACGAGCCAAGTGGCCGAAAATAGCCCCCGCCGAGCGGATCGGCTGTTTATAAGCACCGCGGAGGTGGTCGCGGCGCCTCATTCGACTTCCAGCGGCCGGCGAGCTCGCGCACCCGACCGGCACATCCGGGAGGCCGTGCGCACGAGCCAAGTGGCCGAAAATAGCCCCCGCCGAGCGGATCGGCTGTTTATAAGCACCGCGGAGGTGGTCGCGGCGCCTCATTCGACTTCCGGCGGGCGGCGAGCTCGCGCACCCGCCCGGCACATCCGGGAGGCCGTGCGCACGAGCCAAGTGGCCGAAAATAGCCCCCGCCGAGCGGATCGGCTGTTTATAAGCACCGCGGAGGTGGTCGGGCGCCTCATTCGACTTCCAGCGGCCGGCGAGCTCGCGCACCCGCCCGGCACATCCGGGAGGCCGTGCGCACGAGCCAAGTGGCCGAAAATAGCCCCCGCCGAGCGGATCGGCTGTTTATAAGCACCGCGGAGGTGGTCGCGGCGCCTCATTCGACTTCCAGCGGCCGGCGAGCTCGCGCACCCGCCCGGCACATCCGGGAGGCCGTGCGCACGAGCCAAGTGGCCGAAAATAGCCCCCGCCGAGCGGATCGGCTGTTTATAAGCACCGCGGAGGTGGTCGCGGCGCCTCATTCGACTTCCAGCGGCCGGCGAGCTCGCGCACCCGCCCGGCACATCCGGGAGGCCGTGCGCACGAGCCAAGTGGCCGAAAATAGCCCCCGCCGAGCGGATCGGCTGTTTATAAGCACCGCGGAGGTGGTCGCGGCGCCTCATTCGACTTCCAGCGGCCGGCGAGCTCGCGCACCCGCCCGGCATATCCGGGAGGCCGTGCGCACGAGCCAAGTGGCCGAAAATAGCCCCCGCCGAGCGGATCGGCTGTTTATAAGCACCGAGGAGGTGGTCGCGGCGCCTCATTCGACTTCCAGCGGCCGGCGAGCCCGCGCACCCGCCCGGCACATCCGGGAGGCCGTGCGCACGAGCCAAGTGGCCGAAAATAGCCCCCGCCGAGCGGATCGGCTGTTTATAAGAACCGCGGAGGTGGTCGCGGCGCCTCATTCGACTTCCAGCGGCCGGCGAGCTCGCGCACCCGCCCGGCACATCCGGGAGGCCGTGCGCACAAGCCAAGTGGCCGAAAATAGCCCCCGCCGAGCGGATCGGCTGTTTATAAGCACCGCGGAGGTGGTCGCGGCGCCTCATTCGACTTCCAGCGGCCGGCGAGCTCGCGCACCCGCCCGGCACATCCGGGAGGCCGTGCGCACGAGCCAAGTGGCCGAAAATAGCCCCCGCCGAGCGGATCGGCTGTTTATAAGCACCGCGGAGGTGGTCGCGGCGCCTCATTCGACTTCCAGCGGCCGGCGAGCTCGCGCACCCGCCCGGCACATCCGGGAGGCCGTGCGCACGAGCCAAGTGGCCGAAAATAGCCCCCGCCGAGCGGATCGGCTGTTTATAAGCACCGCGGAGGTGGTCGCGGCGCCTCATTCGACTTCCAACGGGCTGCGCACTCGTGCACGCCGCCCGGTTCAAATTTTCTAAGTGCAACGCACAATGAGATGCATGAGAAACGGCCTTGGTTACCATCACATTTGAAGCGATGAATACGAAGTTAAATTTTATGACTCGGTGTATAAGTCGAGGTCGATTTTTTTCGGTCGATTTTGGATCGAAAAAGGTCGACCAATACACCGGCAAATACGGTATATATACTTATTATAAATGTAGTATTTATTTATATTGATTTATTGTTTATTTATATATATAAAGGCAGGTCCGCAAAAATATTTCTGACGCGTAGCCGGTCCGTGGCGCAAGAAAGGTTGGGGACCACTAGTCTAAAAGAATCTGGCCGTAACTGGAATAGGGTTCTACGCGAATGCCCAACGGAAAAGTGAAGTGCACAAAACCTGCATTTGGCTGTATCAAAATAAATGTCATGAAAAAGGTAAAAACACTACATGGAAGCGCAATGTGTTGTGCTGGGTTCTTTTACAAGTAAAGACTGCTGCTTTGAGTTCACAGGGAGCCATGCTCTTTATTCACTGTACATAGAGGTTTTGAACTCGTGTTGTAGTTTCAGTGTCGGAGTTCAAACTAGGCTTGCAGTTTCCGAATGCCATTCGTGATGGGTGTTGTAAAAAGGTCTTGGCTTAAACGATTGAAGTGCACATAAGAAAAAAAAAAAAAAAAAAAAAAGAGCTTGAAGTGCACATAAGAAAAAGAAAAAGCTTACAGCACCTGGTATTCCCAGGCAGTCTCCCATCCAAGTACTAACCAGGCCCGACCCTGCTTAGCTTCCGAGATAAGACGAGATCAGGCGTTCTCAGGGTAGTATGGCCGTAAGCCGTGAGGTGACCCAACATTTTGCATTTTATAGACACAATCGCCCCTGAAACTAGCGAGCAAGCCAATGAAGCCTTCAAAACTGCTTCGGCACATGGAGACCAAGCATCCTGCATTAAAAGACAAACCTTAACCACTTCGGGTTTCATTGTCTCCGATTACGCCTGGATGGGACCGGCTCGTTTCTGAGAAACAAGCTCGGTGCTCCCAATAATTCAACGTAATGGTGACTTTTATTTTTATGTGGTTTATATTTGTTTTTATGCCAGTCGTATCATTTTATTTAATCCTATTTATATATATTTATTATAAATGTAGTATTTATTTATATAGATTTATTGTTTATTTATATATATAAAGGCAGGTCCGCAAAAATATTTCTGACGCGTAGCCGGTCCGTGGCGCAAGAAAGTTTGGGGACCACTAGTCTAAAAGAATCTGGCCGTAACTGGAATAGGGTTCTACGCGAATGCCCAACGGAAAAGTGAAGTGCACAAAACCTGCATTTGGCTGTATCAAAATAAATGTCATGAAAAAGGTAAAAACACTACATGGAAGCGCAATGTGTTGTGCTGGGTTCTTTTACAAGTAAAGACTGCTGCTTTGAGTTCACAGGGAGCCATGCTCTTTATTCACTGTACATAGTCTGTCCTCTAGCGGTAAAAACGTGAACTGCAATGCTATGGCTGTCGCCACACAATGTAGGTTTTAAACTCGTGTTGTAGTTTCAGTGTCGGAGTTCAAACTAGGCTTGCAGTTTCCGAATGCCATTCGTGATGGGTGCTGTAAAAAGTTCTTGGCTTAAACGATTGAAGTGCACATAAGAAAAAAAAAAAAAAAAAAAAAGCTTACGGTAACTGGTATTCCCAGGCGGTCTCCCATCCAAGTACTAACCAGGTCCGACCCTGCTTAGCCTCCGAGGTCGGACGAGAGCGGGCGCTCTCAGGGTAGTATTGCCGTAAGCCGTGAAACCGCTCAGAATTTTTCATTTTATAGACACAATCGCCCCTGAAACCATGCCAAGCAGCGGCGGGACTTGATGGCTGTGGTAAAAGTTTCCTTTCACAATTGACGTGGGAAAAAAAAAAAAAAAAAGGCTTTCAGCACCTGGTATTCCCGGACGGTCACCCTTCCCTTTTGTTTTTTTTTTTTGTTTTTTTTACAACCAGGGCCGAAACAGGCTTTCTTCCAAGGCTTTTGGTGTTTTCTGGAAACATGGCTATCATGAAAAGTTATTGACAGCTTTTTATGCGGTAGCACGAATTTGCCGTTGCGACCTGCATTTTGCTGAATCAAAATAAATGCCTTGAAAAGTTTAAAAACACTTCATGGAAGTCACTTCACTGGTTTCTTTTATATCAAACAAATTGTTTTAGGTTATTCACCTGACATGTTTCGGCGGTTTCTTCCGCCTTCATCAGAGTGTCACAGATGTGATGGTGACGCGTCTTTATCAGCTGATGGATCAACATGTCAGGTGAATAACCTAAAACAATTTGTTTGATATAAAAGAAACCAGTGAAGTGATTAAATAAGGAAAAACAAAATGAACTTAGTACAATTACTTCATGGAAGTGTTGTGTTGGGTTCTTTTACAAGTCAAGCCTGCTGCTTTGAGTTCACAGGGAGCCATGCTCACTGTACATAGTCTGCTCTCTAGCGGTAAAAAATTTAACTACAATGCTGTGGATGTCACCACATAATATAGCTTTCAAACTCGTGTTATAGTTTCAATGTCGGAGTTTAAATTAGGCTTGCTGTTTCCGGATGCCATTCGTGATGGGTGTTGTAAAAAATAGCTTCTTAAACGATTGAAGTGCACATAAGAAAAAGAAAAAGCTTACAGCACCTGGTATTCCCAGGCGGTCTCCCATCCAAGTACTAACCAGGCCCGACCCTGCTTAGCTTCCGAGATCGGACGAGATCGGGCGTTCTCAGGGTAGTATGGCCGTAAGCCGTGAGGTGACCCAACATTTTGCATTTTATAGACACAATCGCCCCTGAAACTAGCGAGCGAGCCAATGAAGCCTTCAAAACTGCTTCGGCACATGGAGACCAAGCATCCTGCATTAAAAGACAAACCTTAACCACTTCGGGTTTCATTGTCTCCGATTACGCCTGGATGGGACCGGCTCGTTTCTGAGAAACAAGCTCGGTGCTCCCAATAATTCAACGTAATGGTGACTTTTATTTTTATGTGGTTTATATTTGTTTTTATGCCAGTCGTATCATTTTATTTAATCGTATTTACCGTATTTGCCGGTGTACAGGTCGACTCGGTGTATAAGTCGACCCCCTAAAATTCGACGGAAATTTACGATTTTATGATATATCCTTTGTATAAGTCGAGCTCAATTGTTGCATTATATTAAACTTCAAAATTCAATATGCGAAATTTATTGACGAAATGTGTTCAAATTCTGGGAGGCCGTGCGCATGCTGCTGTTTATAAGCACCGCGGAGGAGATCGCGGCCGGCGAGCTCGCGCACGCCGCCCGGCACCAACGGGAGGCCGGAAATAGCTCCAAGCCGAGCGGATCGGCACTTTATAAGCACCGCGGAGGAGATCGCGGCGCCTCATTGGACTTCCAGCGGCCGGCGAGCTCGCGCACCCGCCCGGCACATCCGGGAGGCCGTGCGCACGAGCCAAGTGGCCGAAAATAGCCCCCGCCGAGCGGATCGGCTGTTTATAAGCACCGCGGAGGTGGTCGCGGCGCCTCATTCGACTTCCAGCGGCCGGCGAGCTCGCGCACCGGCCCGGCACATCCGGGAGGCCGTGCGCACGAGCCAAGTGGCCGAAAATAGCCCCCGCCGAGCGGATCGGCTGTTTATAAGCACCGCGGAGGTGGTCGGGCGCCTCATTCGACTTCCAGCGGCCGGCGAGCTCGCGCACCCGCCCGGCACATCCGGGAGGCCGTGCGCACGAGCCAAGTGGCCGAAAATAGCCCCTGCCGAGCGGATCGGCTGTTTATAAGCACCGCGGAGGTGGTCGCGGCGCCTCATTCGACTTCCAGCGGCCGGCGAGCTCGCGCACCCGCCCGGCACATCCGGGAGGCCGTGCGCACGAGCCAAGTGGCCGAAAATAGCCCCCGCCGAGCGGATCGGTTGTTTATAAGCACCGCGGAGGTAGTCGCGGGGCCTCATTCGACTTCCAGCGGCCGGCGAGCTCGCGCACCCGCCCGGCACATCCGAGAGGCCGTGCGCACGAGCCAAGTGGCCGAAAATAGCCCCCGCCGAGCGGATCGGCTGTTTATAAGCACCGCGGAGGTGGTCGCGGCGCCTCATTCGACTTCCAACGGCCGGCGAGCTCGCGCACCCGCCCGGCACATCCGGGAGGCCGGGCGCACGAGCCAAGTGGCCGAAAATAGCCCCCGCCGAGCGGATCGGCTGTTTATAAGCACCGCGGAGGTGGTCGCGGCGCCTCATTCGACTTCCAGCGGCCGGCGAGCTCGCGCACCCGCCCGGCACATCCGGGAGGCCGTGCGCACGAGCCAAGTGGCCGAAAATAGCCCCCGCCGAGCGGATCGGCTGTTTATAAGCACCGCGGAGGTGGTCGCGGCGCTTCATTCGACTTCCAGCGGCCGGCGAGCTCGCGCACCCGCCCGGCACATCCGGGAGGCCGTGCGCACGAGTCAAGTGGCCGAAAATAGCCCCCGCCGAGCGGATCGGCTGTTTATAAGCACCGCGGAGGTGGTCGCGGCGCCTCATTCGACTTCCAGCGGCCGGCGAGCTCGCGCACCCGCCCGGCACATCCGGGAGGCCGTGCGCACGAGCCAAGTGGCCGAAAATAGCCCCCGCCGAGCGGATCGGCTGTTTATAAGCACCGCGGAGGTGGTCGCGGCGCCTCATTCGACTTCCGGCGGGCGGCGAGCTCGCGCACCCGCCCGGCACATCCGGGAGGCCGTGCGCACGAGCCAAGTGGCCGAAAATAGCCCCCGCCGAGCGGATCGGCTGTTTATAAGCACCGCGGAGGTGGTCGCGGCGCCTCATTCGACTTCAAGCGGCCGGCGAGCTCGCGCACCCGCCCGGCACATCCGGGAGGCCGTGCGCACGAGCCAAGTGGCCGAAAATAGCCCCCGCCGAGCGGATCGGCTGTTTATAAGCACCGCGGAGGTGGTCGCGGCGCCTCATTCGACTTCCAGCGGCCGGCGAGCTCGCGCACCCGCCCGGCACATCCGGGAGGCCGTGCGCACGAGCCAAGTGGCCGAAAATAGCCCCCGCCGAGCGGATCGGCTGTTTATAAGCACCGCGGAGGTGGTCGGGCGCCTCATTCGACTTCCAGCGGCCGGCGAGCTCGCGCACCCGCCCGGCACATCCGGGAGGCCGTGCGCACGAGCCAAGTGGCCGAAAATAGCCCCCGCCGAGCGGATCGGCTGTTTATAAGCACCGCGGAGGTGGTCGCGGCGCCTCATTCGACTTCCAGCGGCCGGCGAGCTCGCGCACCCGCCCGGCACATCCGGGAGGCCGTGCGCACGAGCCAAGTGGCCGAAAATAGCCCCCGCCGAGCGGATCGGCTGTTTATAAGCACCGCGGAGGTGGTCGCGGCGCCTCATTCGACTTCCAGCGGCCGGCGAGCTCGCGCACCCGCCCGGCACATCCGGGAGGCCGTGCGCACGAGCCAAGTGGCCGAAAATAGCCCCCGCCGAGCGGATCGGCTGTTTATAAGCACCGCGGAGGTGGTCGCGGCGCCTCATTCGACTTCCAGCGGCCGGCGAGCTCGCGCACCCGCCCGGCACATCCGGGAGGCCGTGCGCACGAGCCAAGTGGCCGAAAATAGCCCCCGCCGAGCGGATCGGCTGTTTATAAGCACCGCGGAGGTGGTCGCGGCGCCTCATTCGACTTCCAGCGGCCGGCGAGCTCGCGCACCCGCCCGGCACATCCGGGAGGCCGTGCGCACGAGTCAAGTGGCCGAAAATAGCCCCCGCCGAGCGGATCGGCTGTTTATAAGCACCGCGGAGGTGGTCGCGGCGCCTCATTCGACTTCCAGCGGCCGGCGAGCTCGCGCACCCGCCCGGCACATCCGGGAGGCCGTGCGCACGAGCCAAGTGGCCGAAAATAGCCCCCGCCGAGCGGATCGGCTGTTTATAAGCACCGCGGAGGTGG
>NW_026061333.1:375000-377500 GCF_024217435.2 Syngnathus scovelli
ATGAAGCCTTCAAAACTGCTTCGGCACATGGAGACCAAGCATCCTGCATTAAAAGACAAACCTTAACCACTTCGGGTTTCATTGTCTCCGATTACGCCTGGATGGGACCGGCTCGTTTCTGAGAAACAAGCTCGGTGCTCCCAATAATTCAACGTAATGGTGACTTTTATTTTTATGTGGTTTATATTTGTTTTTATGCCAGTCGTATCATTTTATTTAATCCTATTTATATATATTTATTATAAATGTAGTATTTATTTATATAGATTTATTGTTTATTTATATATATAAAGGCAGGTCCGCAAAAATATTTCTGACGCGTAGCCGGTCCGTGGCGCAAGAAAGTTTGGGGACCACTAGTCTAAAAGAATCTGGCCGTAACTGGAATAGGGTTCTACGCGAATGCCCAACGGAAAAGTGAAGTGCACAAAACCTGCATTTGGCTGTATCAAAATAAATGTCATGAAAAAGGTAAAAACACTACATGGAAGCGCAATGTGTTGTGCTGGGTTCTTTTACAAGTAAAGACTGCTGCTTTGAGTTCACAGGGAGCCATGCTCTTTATTCACTGTACATAGTCTGTCCTCTAGCGGTAAAAACGTGAACTGCAATGCTATGGCTGTCGCCACACAATGTAGGTTTTAAACTCGTGTTGTAGTTTCAGTGTCGGAGTTCAAACTAGGCTTGCAGTTTCCGAATGCCATTCGTGATGGGTGCTGTAAAAAGTTCTTGGCTTAAACGATTGAAGTGCACATAAGAAAAAAAAAAAAAAAAAAAAAGCTTACGGTAACTGGTATTCCCAGGCGGTCTCCCATCCAAGTACTAACCAGGTCCGACCCTGCTTAGCCTCCGAGGTCGGACGAGAGCGGGCGCTCTCAGGGTAGTATTGCCGTAAGCCGTGAGACCGCTCAGAATTTTTCATTTTATAGACACAATCGCCCCTGAAACCATGCCAAGCAGCGGCGGGACTTGATGGCTGTGGTAAAAGTTTCCTTTCACAATTGACGTGGGAAAAAAAAAAAAAAAAGGCTTTCAGCACCTGGTATTCCCGGACGGTCACCCTTCCCTTTTGTTTTTTTTTTTTTTGTTTTTTTTACAACCAGGGCCGAAACAGGCTTTCTTCCAAGGCTTTTGGTGTTTTCTGGAAACATGGCTATCATGAAAAGTTATTGACAGCTTTTTATGCGGTAGCACGAATTTGCCGTTGCGACCTGCATTTTGCTGAATCAAAATAAATGCCTTGAAAAGTTTAAAAACACTTCATGGAAGTCACTTCACTGGTTTCTTTTATATCAAACAAATTGTTTTAGGTTATTCACCTGACATGTTTCGGCGGTTTCTTCCGCCTTCATCAGAGTGTCACAGATGTGATGGTGACGCGTCTTTATCAGCTGATGGATCAACATGTCAGGTGAATAACCTAAAACAATTTGTTTGATATAAAAGAAACCAGTGAAGTGATTAAATAAGGAAAAACAAAATGAACTTAGTACAATTACTTCATGGAAGTGTTGTGTTGGGTTCTTTTACAAGTCAAGCCTGCTGCTTTGAGTTCACAGGGAGCCATGCTCACTGTACATAGTCTGCTCTCTAGCGGTAAAAAATTTAACTACAATGCTGTGGATGTCACCACATAATATAGCTTTCAAACTCGTGTTATAGTTTCAATGTCGGAGTTTAAATTAGGCTTGCTGTTTCCGGATGCCATTCGTGATGGGTGTTGTAAAAAATAGCTTCTTAAACGATTGAAGTGCACATAAGAAAAAGAAAAAGCTTACAGCACCTGGTATTCCCAGGCGGTTTCATTGTCTCCGATTACGCCTGGATGGGACCGGCTCGTTTCTGAGAAACAAGCTCGGTGCTCCCAATAATTCAACGTAATGGTGACTTTTATTTTTATGTGGTTTATATTTGTTTTTATGCCAGTCGTATCATTTTATTTAATCGTATTTACCGTATTTGCCGGTGTACAGGTCGACTCGGTGTATAAGTCGACCCCCTAAAATTCGACGGAAATTTACGATTTTATGATATATCCTTTGTATAAGTCGAGCTCAATTGTTGCATTATATTAAACTTCAAAATTCAATATGCGAAATTTATTGACGAAATGTGTTCAAATTCTGGGAGGCCGTGCGCATGCTGCTGTTTATAAGCACCGCGGAGGAGATCGCGGCCGGCGAGCTCGCGCACGCCGCCCGGCACCAACGGGAGGCCGGAAATAGCTCCAAGCCGAGCGGATCGGCACTTTATAAGCACCGCGGAGGAGATCGCGGCGCCTCATTGGACTTCCAGCGGCCGGCGAGCTCGCGCACCCGCCCGGCACATCCGGGAGGCAGTGCGCACGAGCCAAGTGGCCGAAAATAGCCCCCGCCGAGCGGATCGGCTGTTTATAAGCACCGCGGAGGTGGTCGCGGCGCCTCATTCGACTTCCAGCGGCCGGCGAGCTCGCGCACCCGCCCGGCACATCCGGGAGGCCGTGCGCACGAGCCAAGTGGCC
>NW_026061333.1:382500-397500 GCF_024217435.2 Syngnathus scovelli
TTCCGCCTTCATCAGAGTGTCACAGATGTGATGGTGACGCGTCTTTATCAGCTGATGGATCAACATGTCAGGTGAATAACCTAAAACAATTTGTTTGATATAAAAGAAACCAGTGAAGTGATTAAATAAGGAAAAACAAAATGAACTTAGTACAATTACTTCATGGAAGTGTTGTGTTGGGTTCTTTTACAAGTCAAGCCTGCTGCTTTGAGTTCACAGGGAGCCATGCTCACTGTACATAGTCTGCTCTCTAGCGGTAAAAAATTTAACTACAATGCTGTGGATGTCACCACATAATATAGCTTTCAAACTCGTGTTATAGTTTCAATGTCGGAGTTTAAATTAGGCTTGCTGTTTCCGGATGCCATTCGTGATGGGTGTTGTAAAAAATAGCTTCTTAAACGATTGAAGTGCACATAAGAAAAAGAAAAAGCTTACAGCACCTGGTATTCCCAGGCGGTCTCCCATTCAAGTACTAACCAGGCCCGACCCTGCTTAGCTTCCGAGATCGGACGAGATCGGGCGTTCTCAGGGTAGTATGGCCGTAAGCCATGAGGTGACCCAACATTTTGCATTTTATAGACACAATCGCCCCTGAAACTAGCGAGCGAGCCAATGAAGCCTTCAAAACTGCTTCGGCACATGGAGACCAAGCATCCTGCATTAAAAGACAAACCTTAACCACTTCGGGTTTCATTGTCTCCGATTACGCCTGGATGGGACCGGCTCGTTTCTGAGAAACAAGCTCGGTGCTCCCAATAATTCAACGTAATGGTGACTTTTATTTTTATGTGGTTTATATTTGTTTTTATGCCAGTCGTATCATTTTATTTAATCGTATTTACCGTATTTGCCGGTGTACAGGTCGACTCGGTGTATAAGTCGACCCCCTAAAATTCGACGGAAATTTACGATTTTATGATATATCCTTTGTATAAGTCGAGCTCAATTGTTGCATTATATTAAACTTCAAAATTCAATATGCGAAATTTATTGACGAAATGTGTTCAAATTCTGGGAGGCCGTGCGCATGCTGCTGTTTATAAGCACCGCGGAGGAGATCGCGGCCGGCGAGCTCGCGCACGCCGCCCGGCACCAACGGGAGGCCGGAAATAGCTCCAAGCCGAGCGGATCGGCACTTTATAAGCACCGCGGAGGAGATCGCGGCGCCTCATTGGACTTCCAGCACCCGGCGAGCTCGCGCACCCGCCCGGCACATCCGGGAGGCCGTGCGCACGAGCCAAGTGGCCGAAAATAGCCCCCGCCGAGCGGATCGGCTGTTTATAAGCACCGCGGAGGTGGTCGCGGCGCCTCATTCGACTTCCAGCGGCCGGCGAGCTCGCGCACCCGCCCGGCACATCCGGGAGGCCGTGCGCACGAGCCAAGTGGCCGAAAATAGCCCCCGCCGAGCGGATCGGCTGTTTATAAGCACCGCGGAGGTGGTCGGGCGCCTCATTCGACTTCCAGCGGCCGGCGAGCTCGCGCACCCGCCCGGCACATCCGGGAGGCCGTGCGCACGAGCCAAGTGGCCGAAAATAGCCCCTGCCGAGCGGATCGGCTGTTTATAAGCACCGCGGAGGTGGTCGCGGCGCCTCATTCGACTTCCAGCGGCCGGCGAGCTCGCGCACCCGCCCGGCACATCCGGGAGGCCGTGCGCACGAGCCAAGTGGCCGAAAATAGCCCCCGCCGAGCGGATCGGTTGTTTATAAGCACCGCGGAGGTAGTCGCGGCGCCTCATTCGACTTCCAGCGGCCGGCGAGCTCGCGCACCCGCCCGGCACATCCGAGAGGCCGTGCGCACGAGCCAAGTGGCCGAAAATAGCCCCCGCCGAGCGGATCGGCTGTTTATAAGCACCGCGGAGGTGGTCGCGGCGCCTCATTCGACTTCCAACGGCCGGCGAGCTCGCGCACCCGCCCGGCACATCCGGGAGGCCGTGCGCACGAGCCAAGTGGCCGAAAATAGCCCCCGCCGAGCGGATCGGCTGTTTATAAGCACCGCGGAGGTGGTCGCGGCGCCTCATTCGACTTCCAGCGGCCGGCGAGCTCGCGCACCCGCCCGGCACATCCGGGAGGCCGTGCGCACGAGCCAAGTGGCCGAAAATAGCCCCCGCCGAGCGGATCGGCTGTTTATAAGCACCGCGGAGGTGGTCGCGGCGCCTCATTCGACTTCCAGCGGCCGGCGAGCTCGCGCACCCGCCCGGCACATCCGGGAGGCCGTGCGCACGAGTCAAGTGGCCGAAAATAGCCCCCGCCGAGCGGATCGGCTGTTTATAAGCACCGCGGAGGTGGTCGCGGCGCCTCATTCGACTTCCAGCGGCCGGCGAGCTCGCGCACCCGCCCGGCACATCCGGGAGGCCGTGCGCACGAGCCAAGTGGCCGAAAATAGCCCCCGCCGAGCGGATCGGCTGTTTATAAGCACCGCGGAGGTGGTCGCGGCGCCTCATTCGACTTCCGGCGGGCGGCGAGCTCGCGCACCCGCCCGGCACATCCGGGAGGCCGTGCGCACGAGCCAAGTGGCCGAAAATAGCCCCCGCCGAGCGGATCGGCTGTTTATAAGCACCGCGGAGGTGGTCGCGGCGCCTCATTCGACTTCAAGCGGCCGGCGAGCTCGCGCACCCGCCCGGCACATCCGGGAGGCCGTGCGCACGAGCCAAGTGGCCGAAAATAGCCCCCGCCGAGCGGATCGGCTGTTTATAAGCACCGCGGAGGTGGTCGCGGCGCCTCATTCGACTTCCAGCGGCCGGCGAGCTCGCGCACCCGCCCGGCACATCCGGGAGGCCGTGCGCACGAGCCAAGTGGCCGAAAATAGCCCCCGCCGAGCGGATCGGCTGTTTATAAGCACCGCGGAGGTGGTCGGGCGCCTCATTCGACTTCCAGCGGCCGGCGAGCTCGCGCACCCGCCCGGCACATCCGGGAGGCCGTGCGCACGAGCCAAGTGGCCGAAAATAGCCCCCGCCGAGCGGATCGGCTGTTTATAAGCACCGCGGAGGTGGTCGCGGCGCCTCATTCGACTTCCGGCGGGCGGCGAGCTCGCGCACCCGCCCGGCACATCCGGGAGGCCGTGCGCACGAGCCAAGTGGCCGAAAATAGCCCCCGCCGAGCGGATCGGCTGTTTATAAGCACCGCGGAGGTGGTCGCGGCGCCTCATTCGACTTCAAGCGGCCGGCGAGCTCGCGCACCCGCCCGGCACATCCGGGAGGCCGTGCGCACGAGCCAAGTGGCCGAAAATAGCCCCCGCCGAGCGGATCGGCTGTTTATAAGCACCGCGGAGGTGGTCGCGGCGCCTCATTCGACTTCCAGCGGCCGGCGAGCTCGCGCACCCGCCCGGCACATCCGGGAGGCCGTGCGCACGAGCCAAGTGGCCGAAAATAGCCCCCGCCGAGCGGATCGGCTGTTTATAAGCACCGCGGAGGTGGTCGGGCGCCTCATTCGACTTCCAGCGGCCGGCGAGCTCGCGCACCCGCCCGGCACATCCGGGAGGCCGTGCGCACGAGCCAAGTGGCCGAAAATAGCCCCCGCCGAGCGGATCGGCTGTTTATAAGCACCGCGGAGGTGGTCGCGGCGCCTCATTCGACTTCCAGCGGCCGGCGAGCTCGCGCACCCGCCCGGCACATCCGGGAGGCCGTGCGCACGAGCCAAGTGGCCGAAAATAGCCCCCGCCGAGCGGATCGGCTGTTTATAAGCACCGCGGAGGTGGTCGCGGCGCCTCATTCGACTTCCAGCGGCCGGCGAGCTCGCGCACCCGCCCGGCACATCCGGGAGGCCGTGCGCACGAGCCAAGTGGCCGAAAATAGCCCCCGCCGAGCGGATCGGCTGTTTATAAGCACCGCGGAGGTGGTCGCGGCGCCTCATTCGACTTCCAGCGGCCGGCGAGCTCGCGCACCCGCCCGGCATATCCGGGAGGCCGTGCGCACGAGCCAAGTGGCCGAAAATAGCCCCCGCCGAGCGGATCGGCTGTTTATAAGCACCGAGGAGGTGGTCGCGGCGCCTCATTCGACTTCCAGCGGCCGGCGAGCCCGCGCACCCGCCCGGCACATCCGGGAGGCCGTGCGCACGAGCCAAGTGGCCGAAAATAGCCCCCGCCGAGCGGATCGGCTGTTTATAAGCACCGCGGAGGTGGTCGCGGCGCCTCATTCGACTTCCAGCGGCCGGCGAGCTCGCGCACCCGCCCGGCACATCCGGGAGGCCGTGCGCACAAGCCAAGTGGCCGAAAATAGCCCCCGCCGAGCGGATCGGCTGTTTATAAGCACCGCGGAGGTGGTCGCGGCGCCTCATTCGACTTCCAGCGGCCGGCGAGCTCGCGCACCCGCCCGGCACATCCGGGAGGCCGTGCGCACGAGCCAAGTGGCCGAAAATAGCCCCCGCCGAGCGGATCGGCTGTTTATAAGCACCGCGGAGGTGGTCGCGGCGCCTCATTCGACTTCCAGCGGCCGGCGAGCTCGCGCACCCGCCCGGCACATCCGGGAGGCCGTGCGCACGAGCCAAGTGGCCGAAAATAGCCCCCGCCGAGCGGATCGGCTGTTTATAAGCACCGCGGAGGTGGTCGCGGCGCCTCATTCGACTTCCAGCGGCCGGCGAGCTCGCGCACCCGCCCGGCACATCCGGGAGGCCGTGCGCACAAGCCAAGTGGCCGAAAATAGCCCCCGCCGAGCGGATCGGCTGTTTATAAGCACCGCGGAGGTGGTCGCGGCGCCTCATTCGACTTCCAGCGGCCGGCGAGCTCGCGCACCCGCCCGGCACATCCGGGAGGCCGTGCGCACGAGCCAAGTGGCCGAAAATAGCCCCCGCCGAGCGGATCGGCTGTTTATAAGCACCGCGGAGGTGGTCGCGGCGCCTCATTCGACTTCCAGCGGCCGGCGAGCTCGCGCACCCGCCCGGCACATCCGGGAGGCTGTGCGCACGAGCCAAGTGGCCGAAAATAGCCCCCGCCGAGCGGATCGGCTGTTTATAAGCACCGCGGAGGTGGTCGCGGCGCCTCATTCGACTTCCAGCGGCCGGCGAGCTCGCACACCCGCCCGGCACATCCGGGAGGCCGTGCGCACGAGCCAAGTGGCCGAAAATAGCCCCCGCCGAGCGGATCGGCTGTTTATAAGCACCGCGGAGGTGGTCGCGGCGCCTCATTCGACTTCCAGCGGCCGGCGAGATCGCGCACCCGCCCGGCACATCCGGGAGGCCGTGCGCACGAGCCAAGTGGCCGAAAATAGCCCCCGCCGAGCGGATCGGCTGTTTATAAGCACCGCGGAGGTGGTCGCGGCGCCTCATTCGACTTCCAGCGGCCGGCGAGCTCGCGCACCCGCCCGGCACATCCGGGAGGCCGTGCGCACGAGCCAAGTGGCCGAAAATAGCCCCCGCCGAGCGGATCGGCTGTTTATAAGCACCGCGGAGGTGGTCGCGGCGCCTCATTCGACTTCCGGCGAGCTCGCGCACCCGCCCGGCACATCCGGGAGGCCGTGCGCACGAGCCAAGTGGCCGAAAATAGCCCCCGCCGAGCGGATCGGCTGTTTATAAGCACCGCGGAGGTGGTCGCGGCGCCTCATTCGACTTCCAGCGGCCGGCGAGCTCGCGCACCCGCCCGGCACATCCGGGAGGCCGTGCGCACGAGCCAAGTGGCCGAAAATAGCCCCCGCCGAGCGGATCGGCTGTTTATAAGCACCGCGGAGGTGGTCGCGGCGCCTCATTCGACTTACAGCGGTCGGCGAGCTCGCGCACCCGCCCGGCACATCCGGGAGGCCGTGCGCACGAGCCAAGTGGCCGAAAATAGCCCCCGCCGAGCGGATCGGCTGTTTATAAGCACCGCGGAGGTGGTCGCGGCGCCTCATTCGACTTCCAGCGGCCGGCGAGCTCGCGCACCCGCCCGGCACATCCGGGAGGCCGTGCGCACGAGCCAAGTGGCCGAAAATAGCCCCCGCTGAGCGGATCGGCTGTTTATAAGCACCGCGGAGGTGGTCGCGGCGCCTCATTCGACTTCCAGCGGCCGGCGAGCTCGCGCACCCGCCCGGCACATCCGGGAGGCCGTGCGCACGAGCCAAGTGGCCGAAAATAGCCCCCGCCGAGCGGATCGGCTGTTTATAAGCACCGCGGAGGTGGTCGCGGCGCCTCATTCGACTTCCAGCGGCCGGCGAGCTCGCGCACCCGCCCGGCACATCCGGGAGGCCGTGCGCACGAGCCAAGTGGCCGAAAATAGCCCCCGCCGAGCGGATCGGCGGTTTATAAGCACCGCGGAGGTGGTCGCGGCGCCTCATTCGACTTCCAGCGGCCGGCGAGATCGCGCACCCGCCCGGCACATCCGGGAGGCCGTGCGCACGAGCCAAGTGGCCGAAAATAGCCCCCGCCGAGCGGATCGGCTGTTTATAAGCACCGCGGAGGTGGTCGCGGCGCCTCATTCGACTTCCAGCGGCCGGCGAGCTCGCGCACCCGCCCGGCACATCCGGGAGGCCGTGCGCACGAGCCAAGTGGCCGAAAATAGCCCCCGCCGAGCGGATCGGCTGTTTATAAGCACCGCGGAGGTGGTCGCGGCGCCTCATTCGACTTCCGGCGAGCTCGCGCACCCGCCCGGCACATCCGGGAGGCCGTGCGCACGAGCCAAGTGGCCGAAAATAGCCCCCGCCGAGCGGATCGGCTGTTTATAAGCACCGCGGAGGTGGTCGCGGCGCCTCATTCGACTTACAGCGGCCGGCGAGCTCGCGCACCCGCCCGGCACATCCGGGAGGCCGTGCGCACGAGCCAAGTGGCCGAAAATAGCCCCCGCCGAGCGGATCGGCTGTTTATAAGCACCGCGGAGGTGGTCGCGGCGCCTCATTCGACTTACAGCGGTCGGCGAGCTCGCGCACCCGCCCGGCACATCCGGGAGGCCGTGCGCACGAGCCAAGTGGCCGAAAATAGCCCCCGCCGAGCGGATCGGCTGTTTATAAGCACCGCGGAGGTGGTCGCGGCGCCTCATTCGACTTCCAGCGGCCGGCGAGCTCGCGCACCCGCCCGGCACATCCGGGAGGCCGTGCGCACGAGCCAAGTGGCCGAAAATAGCCCCCGCCGAGCGGATCGGCTGTTTATAAGCACCGCGGAGGTGGTCGCGGCGCCTCATTCGACTTCCAGCGGCCGGCGAGCTCGCGCACCCGCCCGGCACATCCGGGAGGCCGTGCGCACGAGCCAAGTGGCCGAAAATAGCCCCCGCCGAGCGGATCGGCTGTTTATAAGCACCGCGGAGGTGGTCGCGGCGCCTCATTCGACTTCCAGCGGCCGGCGAGCTCGCGCACCCGCCCGGCACATCCGGGAGGCCGTGCGCACGAGCCAAGTGGCCGAAAATAGCCCCCGCCGAGCGGATCGGCGGTTTATAAGCACCGCGGAGGTGGTCGCGGCGCCTCATTCGACTTCCAGCGGGCCGCCCACTCGCGCACGCCGCCCGGTTCAAATTTTCTAAGTGCAACGCACAATGAGATGCATGAGAAACGGCCTTGGTTACCATCACATTTGAAGCGATGAATACGAAGTTAAATTTTATGACTCGGTGTATAAGTCGAGGTCGATTTTTTTCGGTCGATTTTGGATCGAAAAAGGTCGACCAATACACCGGCAAATACAGTATATATACTTATTATAAATGTAGTATTTATTTATATTGATTTATTGTTTATTTATATATATAAAGGCAGGTCCGCAAAAATATTTCTGACGCGTAGCCGGTCCGTGGCGCAAGAAAGGTTGGGGACCACTAGTCTAAAAGAATCTGGCCGTAACTGGAATAGGGTTCTACGCGAATGCCCAACGGAAAAGTGAAGTGCACAAAACCTGCATTTGGCTGTATCAAAATAAATGTCATGAAAAAGGTAAAAACACTACATGGAAGCGCAATGTGTTGTGCTGGGTTCTTTTACAAGTAAAGACTGCTGCTTTGAGTTCACAGGGAGCCATGCTCTTTATTCACTGTACATAGAGGTTTTGAACTCGTGTTGTAGTTTCAGTGTCGGAGTTCAAACTAGGCTTGCAGTTTCCGAATGCCATTCGTGATGGGTGTTGTAAAAAGGTCTTGGCTTAAACGATTGAAGTGCACATAAGAAAAAAAAAAAAAAAAAAAGAGCTTGAAGTGCACATAAGAAAAAGAAAAAGCTTACAGCACCTGGTATTCCCAGGCAGTCTCCCATCCAAGTACTAACCAGGCCCGACCCTGCTTAGCTTCCGAGATAAGACGAGATCAGGCGTACTCAGGGTAGTATGGCCGTAAGCCGTGAGGTGACCCAACATTTTGCATTTTATAGACACAATCGCCCCTGAAACTAGCGAGCAAGCCAATGAAGCCTTCAAAACTGCTTCGGCACATGGAGACCAAGCATCCTGCATTAAAAGACAAACCTTAACCACTTCGGGTTTCATTGTCTCCGATTACGCCTGGATGGGACCGGCTCGTTTCTGAGAAACAAGCTCGGTGCTCCCAATAATTCAACGTAATGGTGACTTTTATTTTTATGTGGTTTATATTTGTTTTTATGCCAGTCGTATCATTTTATTTAATCCTATTTATATATATGTATTATAAATGTAGTATTTATTTATATAGATTTATTGTTTATTTATATATATAAACGCAGGTCCGCAAAAATATTTCTGACGCGTAGCCGGTCCGTGGCGCAAGAAAGTTTGGGGACCACTAGTCTAAAAGAATCTGGCCGTAACTGGAATAGGGTTCTACGCGAATGCCCAACGGAAAAGTGAAGTGCACAAAACCTGCATTTGGCTGTATCAAAATAAATGTCATGAAAAAGGTAAAAACACTACATGGAAGCGCAATGTGTTGTGCTGGGTTCTTTTACAAGTAAAGACTGCTGCTTTGAGTTCACAGGGAGCCATGCTCTTTATTCACTGTACATAGTCTGTCCTCTAGCGGTAAAAACGTGAACTGCAATGCTATGGCTGTCGCCACACAATGTAGGTTTTAAACTCGTGTTGTAGTTTCAGTGTCGGAGTTCAAACTAGGCTTGCAGTTTCCGAATGCCATTCGTGATGGGTGCTGTAAAAAGTTCTTGGCTTAAACGATTGAAGTGCACATAAGAAAAAAAAAAAAAAAAAAGAAAGCTTACGGTAACTGGTATTCCCAGGCGGTCTCCCATCCAAGTACTAACCAGGCCCGACCCTGCTTAGCCTCCGAGGTCGGACGAGAGCGGGCGCTCTCAGGGTAGTATTGCCGTAAGCCGTGAGACCGCTCAGAATTTTTCATTTTATAGACACAATCGCCCCTGAAACCATGCCAAGCAGCGGCGGGACTTGATGGCTGTGGTAAAAGTTTCCTTTCACAATTGACGTGGGAAAAAAAAAAAAAAAAAAGGCTTTCAGCACCTGGTATTCCCGGACGGTCACCCTTCCCTTTTGTTTTTTTTTTTTGTTTTTTTTACAACCAGGGCCGAAACAGGCTTTCTTCCAAGGCTTTTGGTGTTTTCTGGAAACATGGCTATCATGAAAAGTTATTGACAGCTTTTTATGCGGTAGCACGAATTTGCCGTTGCGACCTGCATTTTGCTGAATCAAAATAAATGCCTTGAAAAGTTTAAAAACACTTCATGGAAGTCACTTCACTGGTTTCTTTTATATCAAACAAATTGTTTTAGGTTATTCACCTGACATGTTTCGGCGGTTTCTTCCGCCTTCATCAGAGTGTCACAGATGTGATGGTGACGCGTCTTTATCAGCTGATGGATCAACATGTCAGGTGAATAACCTAAAACAATTTGTTTGATATAAAAGAAACCAGTGAAGTGATTAAATAAGGAAAAACAAAATGAACTTAGTACAATTACTTCATGGAAGTGTTGTGTTGGGTTCTTTTACAAGTCAAGCCTGCTGCTTTGAGTTCACAGGGAGCCATGCTCACTGTACATAGTCTGCTCTCTAGCGGTAAAAAATTTAACTACAATGCTGTGGATGTCACCACATAATATAGCTTTCAAACTCGTGTTATAGTTTCAATGTCGGAGTTTAAATTAGGCTTGCTGTTTCCGGATGCCATTCGTGATGGGTGTTGTAAAAAATAGCTTCTTAAACGATTGAAGTGCACATAAGAAAAAGAAAAAGCTTACAGCACCTGGTATTCCCAGGCGGTCTCCCATCCAAGTACTAACCAGGCCCGACCCTGCTTAGCTTCCGAGATCGGACGAGATCGGGCGTTCTCAGGGTAGTATGGCCGTAAGCCGTGAGGTGACCCAACATTTTGCATTTTATAGACACAATCGCCCCTGAAACTAGCGAGCGAGCCAATGAAGCCTTCAAAACTGCTTCGGCACATGGAGACCAAGCATCCTGCATTAAAAGACAAACCTTAACCACTTCGGGTTTCATTGTCTCCGATTACGCCTGGATGGGACCGGCTCGTTTCTGAGAAACAAGCTCGGTGCTCCCAATAATTCAACGTAATGGTGACTTTTATTTTTATGTGGTTTATATTTGTTTTTATGCCAGTCGTATCATTTTATTTAATCGTATTTACCGTATTTGCCGGTGTACAGGTCGACTCGGTGTATAAGTCGACCCCCTAAAATTCGACGGAAATTTACGATTTTATGATATATCCTTTGTATAAGTCGAGCTCAATTGTTGCATTATATTAAACTTCAAAATTCAATATGCGAAATTTATTGACGAAATGTGTTCAAATTCTGGGAGGCCGTGCGCATGCTGCTGTTTATAAGCACCGCGGAGGAGATCGCGGCCGGCGAGCTCGCGCACGCCGCCCGGCACCAACGGGAGGCCGGAAATAGCTCCAAGCCGAGCGGATCGGCACTTTATAAGCACCGCGGAGGAGATCGCGGCGCCTCATTGGACTTCCAGCGGCCGGCGAGCTCGCGCACCCGCCTGGCACATCCGGGAGGCCGTGCGCACGAGCCAAGTGGCCGAAAATAGCCCCCGCCGAGCGGATCGGCTGTTTATAAGCACCGCGGAGGTGGTCGCGGCGCCTCATTCGACTTCCAGCGGCCGGCGAGCTCGCGCACCCGCCCGGCACATCCGGGAGGCCGTGCGCACGAGCCAAGTGGCCGAAAATAGCCCCCGCCGAGCGGATCGGCTGTTTATAAGCACCGCGGAGGTGGTCGGGCGCCTCATTCGACTTCCAGCGGCCGGCGAGCTCGCGCACCCGCCCGGCACATCCGGGAGGCCGTGCGCACGAGCCAAGTGGCCGAAAATAGCCCCTGCCGAGCGGATCGGCTGTTTATAAGCACCGCGGAGGTGGTCGCGGCGCCTCATTCGACTTCCAGCGGCCGGCGAGCTCGCGCACCCGCCCGGCACATCCGGGAGGCCGTGCGCACGAGCCAAGTGGCCGAAAATAGCCCCCGCCGAGCGGATCGGTTGTTTATAAGCACCGCGGAGGTAGTCGCGGCGCCTCATTCGACTTCCAGCGGCCGGCGAGCTCGCGCACCCGCCCGGCACATCCGAGAGGCCGTGCGCACGAGCCAAGTGGCCGAAAATAGCCCCCGCCGAGCGGATCGGCTGTTTATAAGCACCGCGGAGGTGGTCGCGGCGCCTCATTCGACTTCCAACGGCCGGCGAGCTCGCGCACCCGCCCGGCACATCCGGGAGGCCGTGCGCACGAGCCAAGTGGCCGAAAATAGCCCCCGCCGAGCGGATCGGCTGTTTATAAGCACCGCGGAGGTGGTCGCGGCGCCTCATTCGACTTCCAGCGGCCGGCGAGCTCGCGCACCCGCCCGGCACATCCGGGAGGCCGTGCGCACGAGCCAAGTGGCCGAAAATAGCCCCCGCCGAGCGGATCGGCTGTTTATAAGCACCGCGGAGGTGGTCGCGGCGCCTCATTCGACTTCCAGCGGCCGGCGAGCTCGCGCACCCGCCCTTCACATCCGGGAGGCCGTGCGCACGAGTCAAGTGGCCGAAAATAGCCCCCGCCGAGCGGATCGGCTGTTTATAAGCACCGCGGAGGTGGTCGCGGCGCCTCATTCGACTTCCAGCGGCCGGCGAGCTCGCGCACCCGCCCGGCACATCCGGGAGGCCGTGCGCACGAGCCAAGTGGCCGAAAATAGCCCCCGCCGAGCGGATCGGCTGTTTATAAGCACCGCGGAGGTGGTCGCGGCGCCTCATTCGACTTCCGGCGGGCGGCGAGCTCGCGCACCCGCCCGGCACATCCGGGAGGCCGTGCGCACGAGCCAAGTGGCCGAAAATAGCCCCCGCCGAGCGGATCGGCTGTTTATAAGCACCGCGGAGGTGGTCGCGGCGCCTCATTCGACTTCAAGCGGCCGGCGAGCTCGCGCACCCGCCCGGCACATCCGGGAGGCCGTGCGCACGAGCCAAGTGGCCGAAAATAGCCCCCGCCGAGCGGATCGGCTGTTTATAAGCACCGCGGAGGTGGTCGCGGCGCCTCATTCGACTTCCAGCGGCCGGCGAGCTCGCGCACCCGCCCGGCACATCCGGGAGGCCGTGCGCACGAGCCAAGTGGCCGAAAATAGCCCCCGCCGAGCGGATCGGCTGTTTATAAGCACCGCGGAGGTGGTCGCGGCGCCTCATTCGACTTCCGGCGAGCTCGCGAGCTCGCGCACCCGCCCGGCACATCCGGGAGGCCGTGCGCACGAGCCAAGTGGCCGAAAATAGCCCCCGCCGAGCGGATCGGCTGTTTATAAGCACCGCGGAGGTGGTCGCGGCGCCTCATTCGACTTCCAGCGGCCGGCGAGATCGCGCACCCGCCCGGCACATCCGGGAGGCCGTGCGCACGAGCCAAGTGGCCGAAAATAGCCCCCGCCGAGCGGATCGGCTGTTTATAAGCACCGCGGAGGTGGTCGCGGCGCCTCATTCGACTTCCAGCGGCCGGCGAGCTCGCGCACCCGCCCGGCACATCCGGGAGGCCGTGCGCACGAGCCAAGTGGCCGAAAATAGCCCCCGCCGAGCGGATCGGCTGTTTATAAGCACCGCGGAGGTGGTCGCGGCGCCTCATTCGACTTCCGGCGAGCTCGCACACCCGCCCGGCACATCCGGGAGGCCGTGCGCACGAGCCAAGTGGCCGAAAATAGCCCCCGCCGAGCGGATCGGCTGTTTATAAGCACCGCGGAGGTGGTCGCGGCGCCTCATTCGACTTCCAGCGGCCGGCGAGCTCGCGCACCCGCCCGGCACATCCGGGAGGCCGTGCGCACGAGCCAAGTGGCCGAAAATAGCCCCCGCCGAGCGGATCGGCTGTTTATAAGCACCGCGGAGGTGGTCGCGGCGCCTCATTCGACTTACAGCGGTCGGCGAGCTCGCGCACCCGCCCGGCACATCCGGGAGGCCGTGCGCACGAGCCAAGTGGCCGAAAATAGCCCCCGCCGAGCGGATCGGCTGTTTATAAGCACCGCGGAGGTGGTCGCGGCGCCTCATTCGACTTCCAGCGGCCGGCGAGCTCGCGCACCCGCCCGGCACATCCGGGAGGCCGTGCGCACGAGCCAAGTGGCCGAAAATAGCCCCCGCCGAGCGGATCGGCTGTTTATAAGCACCGCGGAGGTGGTCGCGGCGCCTCATTCGACTTCCAGCGGCCGGCGAGCTCGCGCACCCGCCCGGCACATCCGGGAGGCCGTGCGCACGAGCCAAGTGGCCGAAAATAGCCCCCGCCGAGCGGATCGGCTGTTTATAAGCACCGCGGAGGTGGTCGCGGCGCCTCATTCGACTTCCAGCGGCCGGCGAGCTCGCGCACCCGCCCGGCACATCCGGGAGGCCGTGCGCACGAGCCAAGTGGCCGAAAATAGCCCCCGCCGAGCGGATCGGCGGTTTATAAGCACCGCGGAGGTGGTCGCGGCGCCTCATTCGACTTCCAGCGGCCGGCGAGATCGCGCACCCGCCCGGCACATCCGGGAGGCCGTGCGCACGAGCCAAGTGGCCGAAAATAGCCCCCGCCGAGCGGATCGGCTGTTTATAAGCACCGCGGAGGTGGTCGCGGCGCCTCATTCGACTTCCAGCGGCCGGCGAGCTCGCGCACCCGCCCGGCACATCCGGGAGGCCGTGCGCACGAGCCAAGTGGCCGAAAATAGCCCCCGCCGAGCGGATCGGCTGTTTATAAGCACCGCGGAGGTGGTCGCGGCGCCTCATTCGACTTCCGGCGAGCTCGCGCACCCGCCCGGCACATCCGGGAGGCCGTGCGCACGAGCCAAGTGGCCGAAAATAGCCCCCGCCGAGCGGATCGGCTGTTTATAAGCACCGCGGAGGTGGTCGCGGCGCCTCATTCGACTTCCAGCGGCCGGCGAGCTCGCGCACCCGCCCGGCACATCCGGGAGGCCGTGCGCACGAGCCAAGTGGCCGAAAATAGCCCCCGCCGAGCGGATCGGCTGTTTATAAGCACCGCGGAGGTGGTCGCGGCGCCTCATTCGACTTACAGCGGTCGGCGAGCTCGCGCACCCGCCCGGCACATCCGGGAGGCCGTGCGCACGAGCCAAGTGGCCGAAAATAGCCCCCGCCGAGCGGATCGGCTGTTTATAAGCACCGCGGAGGTGGTCGCGGCGCCTCATTCGACTTCCAGCGGCCGGCGAGCTCGCGCACCCGCCCGGCACATCCGGGAGGCCGTGCGCACGAGCCAAGTGGCCGAAAATAGCCCCCGCCGAGCGGATCGGCTGTTTATAAGCACCGCGGAGGTGGTCGCGGCGCCTCATTCGACTTCCAGCGGCCGGCGAGCTCGCGCACCCGCCCGGCACATCCGGGAGGCCGTGCGCACGAGCCAAGTGGCCGAAAATAGCCCCCGCCGAGCGGATCGGCTGTTTATAAGCACCGCGGAGGTGGTCGCGGCGCCTCATTCGACTTCCAGCGGCCGGCGAGCTCGCGCACCCGCCCGGCACATCCGGGAGGCCGTGCGCACGAGCCAAGTGGCCGAAAATAGCCCCCGCCGAGCGGATCGGCGGTTTATAAGCACCGCGGAGGTGGTCGCGGCGCCTCATTCGACTTCCAGCGGGCCGCGCACTCGCGCACGCCGCCCGGTTCAAATTTTCTAAGTGCAACGCACAATGAGATGCATGAGAAACGGCCTTGGTTACCATCACATTTGAAGCGATGAATACGAAGT